>NC_051157.2:118304534-118337373 GCF_013339745.2 Dermacentor silvarum | reverse complement strand
AGATGTGTCCATTTTTATACCTGTGCGTGCGTGCACCGTGCTTGCTTATTAGTTAGTAAGAGAATATTTACAACTTTATACGGCCAATAAACTACTATTCTTACTTTGTAAGCTGTCTACCAATTTGCTATCGCCACTGATGCTTGTGCCTTTTGGGGCGAAACTGCGCCCTTTTGTTCACTTTATTGGCGCTGATATACCCTAATTCAAGCAATGGAATGAACCAGACTTCCTAAAGAATTAAGCAAATTTTTATCAGCTCTTCTGCAATAAATTATTATGGTGAGTGTATTTCGGGCAGTTATTTAATGTGCCGGCTCCATCAGCACATCGAAAAAATTCGCACATTGGGAACGTTTTTTTTTTTCAAAATAACAGGGAGTTAACGCGTTGAATATGTGTGAACAGAGAAGCAAATAAGTCTAGCTGAAATAAAGAAAATTAGTTTGCTTGCGTCATTGACAACCTCCGGCTCTACAACACTACATTTATGATTTCACACCTGCTTACCTACAAAGTGTACAATTAACCAGCTGTCATCGGTTCGTCCTCATAGCCGCTCAGTCCGAAGCCTTACTGGCTGTCTTGGCAAAGTAGAAGCCTTTTGCGATAGCTGTTCCCCTTTGTTGAGCCAAACATTTGTGGCCACACACCACAGCGATACGCATGGCTCTCTGCTATTCTACGACGCCACACCTATGATGTATCACTGTCTGGACTGAAAGTAATTGAACAACAGGTTGCTGACATGCTTGCGCGAAAGCTATTACGGCCTTTATCTAGCTCATGGCTTATCGTTCGGTTCTGGCAGTGAAAAATATGCCTCCATAGCTTTGCGTAGATTACCGAGCGCTGAATGAGATCACACGCAAGCACGTACACCCATACCTCGAATGGACGACGCTTTGGAAGCACTACACTGCAGGGGGCGCAGTATTTCTACAGCTATAATCTTCGATCAAGGTATTTGGCAAATTTTGATGATGAGGCTAACGAGAAAAGACCGCATTCGGCACACCGGAGGGACTTTATGAATGTAACGTGATGCCCTTTGGCCTTCGTAACGCTCCAGCCACATTTGAGCGAATGGTAGACATTGTTCTCGTGGTCTAAAATGGAAGACGTACCTCTATTATCGGGATGATATTGTCATCATTTTCGTCTAACTTTAGACAACGTCTTCAACAATTAGATGACGTTTTTAATTGCCTTGCAATTGCTGGTCTCAAGATCAACACAAAAAAAAAGTCACATTTGCATGCAAAAATATAAAAGTACTAGGCCGCGCCGTATCAAAGGATGGCATGCAGCCATATCCTGAAAGATTACTGCTGTTCTGCAGTTTCTTCTTCGCCCACAGCACAGAAAGACTTACGTAGTTACCTCGAATTGGAGTCCTATGTTTGCCGATTTATAAGCACTTCACTGTAGTACTACTCTACTCCTCGACACAAGCTACTGCTTACCGGTGCCTCTTTCACATGGACAGCCGACTGCGAGTCGGCTTTCCAAGCTCTTAAGCAATACCTTACTTCCGGACCAGTGCTTCGCGCCTTCGATGACAGATGACAGAGTGTTTCTGCAACGTAATTCAGCCTCTAAAAAGCAAGTCATAATTTGCCAGCCGAACACTTTATCCAGCTGAGAGGAACTTCCCATCGCAGATCAAGAGTGTCTGGTTATAGTTTGGTCGATTAAGAATTTCGCCCATACCTTCATGGCCGCCACTTCACCATCGTGACAGACCATCATGTGTTTGTTGGCTCATCAAGGAAAGCATGACGGGGCGCTTATGACGCTGGATACTCCGCTTGCAGGAATATGACTTTACAATAACGTACAAGTCTCCAAAACCATCACGATGCAGACGAATTATCTCTCTGCCCATCCTCGCTCTTCCTCGTAACTTGCCGTCGTTTTCCGCACCACGTCGTTGCCACGCTGCGCCTGCATCACACCAGCTCTAGCTAAAGCACCTGGACCAACTTACGCTTTCATCACGCTCTGATTTCGTCTTGCTTAAACGGGCAGACTACTACTGCCGAACTCTCATGGATCGCCTTAGTAAGGGCCCCGACCACCCTACAGCCGCTTGCGACGCCAGCTTCGACAATTCCGCCTTCAAGATGGGTGCACATCGCTACCTTTACCACCCAACTGGTAACCGGTGGGTCCCAGTCCAACTTCGCTGCCTGGCCTTCGAGTATTTGAGGCACTTCATGACGACGTATCGTCTGGCCACTTGGGCATCCACAAGACCCGCGATCGCATCAAGGCCCGCTACATCTGGCCTGGCCTATCTACAGCGGTGGCCAAATACTTTGCCTCTTGTGCGTCATGTCAGCACCAACGAACGCTCGGCATCCCCACCTGCCGGTTAAGTACCTTTCCCTTGCCCGGACGCACCTTTTGATTTCTTGGTATTGATTTATATGTTCCTTTACCTTTGACACCCTGCGGTCACCGTTGTATTGCCCCTTCGGTCGACCCTTTGACAACATATGCCGAGACGCGCCTCTTCGATCCGGTACCGCTTCTGAGGTCGCTGACTTCTTTTTGCGCTCCATCGTATTGCGCCACGGTGGTGCTCCACGTGTTCTTCCCGAGTGACCGTGGCAAGGCGTTTATTTTCCCAATTCTCAGGAAAGTTCTTCGGGCCACTGATACCGTGCACGAAGCTCCATCTACCGCAAACCAACGGCCTAACTCAGCACTTCCACCATACGCTGTCTGACATGATTTCCATGTAGGACCATCTCGACCACATTGACTGGATAAAATTCTTCCTTTTGTGGCATTCGCATACAATACTGCTATTCAATGGACTACCGGGCACAGCCTCGTTTTTCCTTCCTCCGTATTCGACAGAGCTTCTTTTTAACGCCTGCTTCGCCTAACGCGTCCCTTCCAGAAGAGTTTGCCGCTCGAGTTGTTCATTGCCGTAAAATCGGCGCGAGGAAGCATGGAAGTTACCCAAGCGGAGAGGGAACGTCGCTGCGACAACAAACGCCGCGACGTCATTTTCAGCCTGGAGACCAAGTCCCGCTTTGGGCTCCAGTCCTAACTCCAAGCCTCTGTGAGAAGTTCATTCAACGCTACATTGGCCGATACCCCGTTGTGCAAAAAACTTCTACAGGGAACTATCTATTCGTCTCAGTACGCTCCGTCACCAACCACCATCTCCGGAATAAAGAAATTCCTCATGTCTTGCGGATGAAGCCCTTCACTCCCCTTTTAGGTGCTCTCTAAGCTGCGGCCAGGCAGGCCGCTTCCATGACGGGGGGAATTTAGTGTAAGCGCTATTAACGTACTTCACCCTTTTCATATGTACGTAGCCATCCTGATCTACTGCTTCTTCGCGCATAAGCTGGCGCGTTTCCTTTTTCGAATAAAAAGGCCTTGGTAGCATTACCGCCACACACAACACACACACACACACACACACACACACACACACATATATATATATATATATATATATATATATAAATGTATATATATATATATAGCCATAATATAGAACGGATTCCGCAGCTAAAGCAAATAGGTGGCTCCCGGTACACAGGGTTGTCATAAAATAGGGTCTGAGGCTGGCTGTATTGGGGCGACAAACGTTGGGGTGGTGCAGCCTGGCGGCGTTCGAAGTTAGGTGAAGGATGCCGGAACTCCGCCGGGTCGAGGCCGACGCGTTCATCACGCAAGGGCCATTTTCGCTGTCGCGGTTGCAGTTGGCAAAGTAGCGGCTGTGCAGGACAGCGTTCATCAAGCGTGGATTGCTGGTATTCCGTTGTGTGTCTCTTCCTCCACCTTGTGCTTGAAAGTGAGCCAGTTGTTTAGTTGACGTAGTAACAAGGCGATGTCGTGGGAGGTAGAGATGTCCACGCTTGCGACAGTGGTCATGTTGTCGTCTTCCAAACTTTGGCAGTACTCGTCGCGTCTTCAGTGCCTCAAAAGCACGGCAGTGATGTCTTAGATCTGAAGGGGCACGCAGGTCTTCCTTGAAATAAGAAAATTGTAGACACTTCAGCGATGCCCTGGAGGAGATGTCCAACCTTATCTTCATCCGACATGCCCGTGTTCACAATTCTGGACAGTTTCAATACTTATTCAATATAAGTTGTGCATGTTTCACCGGCAACTGTGCTCTTTGCGCAAGCGTATGCTCAGCTTTCTTTCTTTTTCAAAGTGAGTCCCGAGCAGCACTTGATTTCCTCCAACAAAACCCTTCTCACGAGTCATCGTGCTCTCGTTGTTATCGAACCAGAGAATGGCGGTTCCGGTGAGAAAGAAAACGACGTTAGCAAGTCGCGCCGTATAGTTCCAGCCATTGTGACCGCTTACTCGTTTGATAATACTTCAGCTAGTCGTCGACAATCCTCATCAGCTTTACCGAAAAGGTGCACGGTTCATTCCTGAGGGATCAGGGCGCTCACTATCATCTTGCATGCTGTGTCATGGCTGCCGCCCAGCTGGCTTGCGGATCGTTCATGTCCATGTCTTCAGGTGGTAGTCCGACAAAGCGCCGGCTTCGTCGGAGGGTGTGGAGAAGAAGCTTGTCCAGAGCGATTACCCAGCACCTCCACCAAAGTTGTTGCGGGTGAGATGGGTTTATTTACAAGATGATCGAGGGGGCGTAGAGACGAGATCGCAGGCAGTCAGGCATTACTCCACACCGCGTGCACTTCTTCCCTCTTCTCTTCGACGCTCCGTCGCGCTGCGTAACAATATATATATATATATATATATTAATATATATATAATATATATATATCTATAACATATATTCGTATGTGCACACGACGACGAATGCTAATCCGGGAAGGAGTCAACAAATCTTCCCTTTAGAATGAAGGACCGGTGGGGATGCCACTTTGCATTTCCGGCATCAATACTTACAGCATTTCCATGGTACATTATCTTCTTCCTTTATTAACGAAAACGTAGATTGGTTGTCAAATACGTAAGTACTCAACCTGTGCCATGTACCGAAAAGTTTGCTCGCTGAAAACGGTCTAAATACGAGAAATGAAATGACCGGTGACGTCAAGCACGGCAATTGACTCGCAAGGCGGTTCAATTAGACGCTCTTCTCGTTTGTGGACTCCCCACGTGGACCAGACGGCGCTACATACGCTGCTGAGCAGCGCCGCTCGCGCAATGAAATGAAAAATACGCCAGCGCGCGCAGTCGCGTCGTGGCTGTTGTGTAGCGGCCGTATGGGATGGAAGATTGTGTCTCCCTCGCTTTTCTTCGCACAAGCCTGCTATTCAGTGCCACAACAGCCTTAAAAATACTTGCGAAATTTGGGACAGAACGTAGGGACATATCCAAGCGCCGTGAAAAAAAGCGTCCGTCGCAATAGAAAGTTTTTGATCAAGTCAGAAAATGTTGTCGCAAAAGGAAGTTTCTGTTGCGCCATCATAACGTTTGGTAGCCTCCACAAAATATTTCTGCCGCCACGTTAGAACTTCAGTCGTAACGTCATAAGTTTTTGTGGAAACTACAAACTTTTGTTGTGCGTCAATAACCTCTATCGTAAGAAAAATTTCTGTTGTCGCTTTGAACCGGGATGCTCGGGAGAAAGAGTTACTCTTTTAGAGGAAGCCTCTAGCGCCGGAGCTCCCATTTAAGTTCAGAGAAACGGATAAATTGTTTTTCTCAGCACCCACTGCTCTGATTTTGATGGTTTTTTTTTTCCAATGAAAAGGAAAAGTTAGTTATAGTAACTGCAGCAAGGGGGTTTCTATTTCTGGCATGAATTATTTTACGAAAATTGTTCGAGTTAGCGATGTTCGAAGCAGAAAAAAAAACAATAAAGTATCGCGTGTACAACCGCTTAGATCAGGCAATACACAACTATATAACCGTTCTGTAAATTGCAACTGATAAAACATGCAATGCGAATAAAATTGATGCATTATACACTCCTCTGAAATTAACCTCTAATTTGGGAGGACCATTTTTGTGATACCCTCGTAAACATTTTAGCATCCTCATCTAAGCTGTAAATTCGTGTGTATTTTTTCTGCCACTTAGGATGCGCTTATAGGTGTATTTTACAGAACTGCGACATCTGTCTTTCGTGCAGAGTTACGGATTTGTAAACATAATTGACCCTATTTTCTTGAAAACGCACTAACTTTCAGCAATATGGGAAAAAAAATCGAGAGAATAAATCAGAATTCCAGCCTCCTGTAAGTGTGGCTAGAATTACATTTGTTTCTCAAATGCTAGCATTTTATTCAGATCGGTTCAAGTGGTTTGCCTCATAAAAACATTCCCGCGTTTTAGGTGTATTTGAATAGGCTCACCGAAGTTGGGCCCTGAGCTAGAACTTGCAGTCGACATTTCCTACTTCGTCCCCCAGTTTGCTAGGTATCAAGCAGAGGCAATAGAACTGTCCACTCATGGTGGTATGCACCCGGAGGCGCCAATTCACTTCGCCCCTGGCAAATGGTTCTTCAATCAGATTCCGCTCGAGTGTTTGATGTTCGTTCCCATAGTATTGGTGGACTACGGGGAACAAACGTGTGACAACCCCGTGTATGAGCTGCCCGTCGAAGACCTCGAAATCTTTGAGGCAAAGCATGGTCGCATACCAAACGGTGCCCTCGTCATCGGAAGTACTGGACGCTCAAAGGTGACATGAAAGGCTCGATGAACGGGCGCAACGATACCGGAGGATGGGTACATGAATTTAGAGGCGATAAATATCGAGGGCTACGGCAGTGGCTCGTATTGAAGCGGCTGAGTAATGAGAAGAGAACAAACCCAGCAATCTAATGCACAGATGAACCAACTGCAGTTACTCATAGACAGCGAGAAAGGAGCTTCAATGAATAACCACCGCCAACACTATATGTTTATAAATAGGAGACCCTGAGGTAAAACTAGTGCTTTTGGGAAGTGCAACCAGTAAGAGAAACCAGTAAGAGAAAGATTTTTTTAAGAATGAAGAACCCACACGAATAATTAATCTTTTCAGTTGTTCTTGTGACTTGCTCACTGCAAATCAGGCAATTATGTTTGATTTCACTGCGGCGTACGAAGGTGTGCCCAATTGTGCAGCCAATCTCAGTCAACAATCAGCGTAATAAATGTTACTGATTTCTTCATAATCACCAATAGAATGACCAAATAATCACCAATAGAATGACCAGTTGTGGACGTGACTGGGTCTGATACAAGGCTGAAAGAAATTGCAGAACCTATCCGGTCATGTTTAACGCTCGTATGATTTACACCACTAAACTCTTTCGTTGTGCGGTGTTTTCTCGAGCCAATTCGAAATTAAAATGGCATGATTCGATAGTGCAACTGGCTGAAACTGGTTTTCATACGTATTCCTAGACATAATCACGTGTAACGTTGGTAAAGGCAAATCCGTGGGGTACGTGTGCCAGATTCACTGCGTTTTAGTATCACGGCTTCCAATCTCTGAAGCAGGGGCGTAGCCAGGGGGGGGGGGGGGTTCAACCCCTTCCCCCCGAAATTTTTTCCGCACCCCCCCCCCCCTTACCCACCTTTTGTTCTCGTCGCTTCGCGCTGACATAATTCATGAAACCGGTGCTACTATCGGAATTTCATTCCTGGGCGCTTCCGTTTGGGTTGGTAATTTACAGCGAATCATGTCTGCATATGGAAAAAACTGCCACGGTGTTTGTCAAGGCTTTGACACTCTGTGAAGTTTTGGGCGAGAATGTGGCGGCCGCATTCTGAAGCAACAAATGCGCAACAAATGAAGCAACAAATGCGGCAGCCGCATTTTAGATGATGGCGAAAACGCTCGAGGCCCGTTTACTTAGATTTAGGTGCCCGTTAAAGACCCCAGGTGGTCGAAATCTCCGGTATACATTTCCGTCGCTTCCCTTCAGGTGCCGGATAGGCCGCGCTCGCGCAGGATGTCTGCTCGAGAAACGTCTCTTGTTTGCAATTGCGCCCCTACGGAAGGCTGGTAATTGCTGTTGTGTTGTTGAATCCCAAACCAGCAATTACGGAAGGCTGGTAGTTCCTGTTTTGTTGTGGAATCCCAAACCAGCAATGTACACACGAAGGGGTTGATGACAGCAGTGAAATTACACCGACTCGCAACAGAATGCACGAAACAGACAGCCGACAAGCATGAATTACTGCTGTGCGCAGTAGAGCGTAAGTAAACTCTTGTTGCAGGCGCTGACAGTTCTCGTCGGAGTTCACGCGTCCGGAGATATTGATTATGTGCACTATGTACTGAACAAGACCGGAGTTCATTCCTGCATCACTAGTACATCAATCAGTCGAGATTCTGTGAGGTGCAAGGCCGCTTCCTCTTTGCACCAGCGTAAGTGAAGCAGAAATGAGTTGCACGCACTACTTAAAACGCGTACACATGCCATATCTATGCTGTGCGGTGAAATATTCTGTACCTGTTGACGTAAAGGCAAATGATGGCTGCACGCTCGCACACAGCAGAAGACACAGCGGCCCATGCACTTGCCGCAGGAAATGCAACCCTCTCGTATGAGGGAGCAGGGCGACGAAAGCTTCGAAAAAAAAAAGCCTTACGCGTTTTTGCGGGTATTTAAGTTTTCTAACGCAATGACGCTGGGAATAAGCTATTGCTATGGGAGTAGGTATAGCCTGGTCACACGTGCATTTTCACGCGTATAGCCGTCCTTGACTTGTGAAACGCGCTTCGCCCCGACGAGGACGACGCCATCTACGCTTAACGGAAATTAACAATTACTGATGTCTTCTCTGATCGCACGGGTCGTCTCAATGATGCGTTTTCGAAGACTGGTCCATAAAGTGGCGCGATGAGAGACCGTTGCTCCAAACGCCCACTGTACCTGTCGTACTTCCTGTATTTACTGAGCTTGCTTTACTTGTTACTTTTTCCTCACAAGCACACGCACACGCGAGGGGCGGGGGGGGGGGGGGGAGGGCGGTCCCATGACTTTGATAGACATGTATAGAGTCTGCTTAAACTACCGATATTTATTATCGATCAAGTGACGTAGAGGAAAGCGGAAACTTGCCCCCCCCCCCCCCCGGTCGGGCCGATGAACCCCCCCCGAAAAAAAGTTTCTGGCTACGCCCCTGCTCTGAAGCATCCCGGGACCAAATGATGGTGAATCCTGTGTGCAAGAAGGAAGCGTTACATTGCTGAAAGAGTTGCCGTCGAGGCTCATTGAAAAAGTGTAGTGTAAACATGATAATGTAAATTTGTATCATTCCCTTCTCTACGAAAAAAAAAGGCCGCGCATAGACAAAGTATGCTAAAGTTTCTTATTGCGAGATCAAATATAGATGTCAATAACATATATGCAAGCAAATTTGCGAAGTCATAGAAGTTAACGACACAACTTATGCGTACAGCTAGAAAGAATGTTAATCTAATATGAGATATATTATTATCGTTGAAATCGCACTTCAGATATTTTTTTAATCGTATTCGTACTTCAAAAAGCTCGAAGGACGCTTAAGCTTCACCTTTAAGAGTGGAACGCGATAGCATTCAAAGATCCCTGACTGCTTGTCCCGCTTCCCGGCTCCTGCAGCTAATGTAACCGTGATGTTCACCGAAAACGCATGCGGTGAACGCTATGCACGACGGCGAGCTTTCTGGTATAAACGCGGCCTTTTGCATGGGCCGGTCCCGGAGATTGTGCACAGCTCCGCCAAGATAATTGCATCAATTTCACGTTTCTCTTATTGTTTCGCACTTTTTATATTTCAGTCTGAGAAGATTCAACATAAAATGCATGCGCTGCCGGTGTTCTGCTTCATTAAATTTTTGTGGGCTGTCATTCTCAAAATTCCGACGGCAACTTTTGTCAAGAATGTACGACAAGGTGTGAGCATCATTAGTGATAGAATGGTGCGCCAATATAACGCGCATATACCGCATGTCATTAATTAAAGGCACAGGCGCACAGTCGTAATGAAGGTCATGTGAGGGCACATCCTCATCGCGCCTTACAGATGCACTCAATGAAAGCGGTTCTTATCTCGTGTGTGGGATGCAATACACAGAACAAACAATACTCGTCCTTGAACAAAAAATTATGAGTATACTCCACCCGGGTTACTATCTAAGAATTCGTTTAGTGTAAAGCATCCTTTGGAGGTGGTTATAGACCTTCACATCGGTCGAGGGGGAAAGGGCGTGGGCGCGCCTTTCCTTCTATCTTGCTTGTATGAGCCGGTGCGGCGCTGCTTGCATGCATGTGTTGCGGTCGCATGCGGGGGAACAATTTGGAGATGTTTTAGCTCGGTCCCTGTGAAATTTATCTGACGTCAGTTCATTCGAGGTCGTCGGCGAACCATTGTGTAGCCTTTCGGTGCAGCAGCAACTACAATATGCGCAAAGATATCTTGGGTGCACAAACAAGCTGCGTACATCACAGCCGTGGTATGTGCACGTGTTGTGAACTATTTCGGCTGCACCGATTTTCACTCGACGAAGCGAACCGACGTCTGTGAATTGCCAGTCTGAATTTTAAATTATTCTCGCTATCTGATCGCGTGGCGTGAGAAATTAAATATAAAAGCACATGCTCGTGTACGGCCAACACAATGCTACCCCGAAATGTCTAAGCGCCAATCGTTATAATATATTTGCCTCAGTCACTGGCATCGTTCTCACGCATTGCAAGTTTAGCAGACTTGGAATCACCATGCTATGTCTATACGCTAGCCTCCTGTTACGCAACACAGCAATTACTGCGGTTGGTAAAGCAGCCTGGTACATATGTATAAGCTTTGTGCTTCGGCCAGTGGCGCATCGACGGGGAGAGGGGGGGGGTCAGGTGTTGTAACCCCCCCCCCTCCCTACGCGTCCAGGCCCACCAATCCAACGTGCACCTTCAGTGCCCTGTTCACATTGTCATTACAATTCAGGCGGTGGCTTGAGGTCAAATTTTTCTGATTAACAAAAACACTCTATCACTGTCTTGTATTTATTCCTTCACTTTTAAATATACTTTGAGTAAAACGCTGAAGCAATAAACAACGTCATCATCCTTGGTGTCAATATATTATTATAATTATTAGGCATATTATTTGCGGTTGGATCCCTGTGGCAAAAGCAAGGAAATTGCATATTATGCAAAGTGCTTGCTTCCTCCCACCCCCTGGCAGCGATCCTGGGTGCGCTATTGGCTTCGGCATTGCATTCTTGCTCTATTAAGCAGTAAAATCGGAAGGGTATAGCATCAAAAGAATGCGGCTTTTTGTGAGGACACGAGTTCCGTAAAACGGTTGAATGCATCGTAGAGTACGGGAGGAACAAGATCGAAAAATAATGGTTCTCCTTCTCTTCTTTCACGAGAAAAAAATATAAAGCGTGCTAACGCAGCAATAATACCTAGCATGGTCATGCCATATGCTTAGATTATGCGCTATATAAAAAAAAAACATATATTGAGCCACGCATCTACTACTGCTTCGGACACTCGTGCAGTCCGCAAACGGTCATTCAACCATACCGTGTAATTCAGACTCGACAGTATGCTGTTATTATTAACCAAAACTACTTTATTCGTGGGCGGAAACTTCGTCCTGCAAACCAGGTGGTCGCGCAATGTATCCACAGATAACAATTTGAACCGACTCCTGTCAAAGGAAACAGCACAGCTTATTCCGTGGCAGAACAGTACCCACGCTGTTGGGATCGTCATATATTCACGAACTATTCATTGCTGCTAAACCAATGCCTAGACCTACAGTGAGAATGCTGAAGTACGGCGACGTTAGTGAAACGAATCTTTAGAAATACAAAACTGATCTCCGAGGCTGATTGTAGGATCGAGCGCGCGCGCGCACATCGCGCTGATGCTCCGTCCACTCAACGCCACAGAAACTCCATGCAGCCATGCTAACTTAAAACTCTTCAGCACGTCTCGCAGAACCATTCGCGATGTAGAAGACGCCAGATCATACTAAATAGACAGGGCGCCGCGAAAACAACCACCAGCAACTGCCGCCTAACGTATACCTGGCTTACAGACACGAAGCGCTCGCCCAAGCCAGCATGCCGACTGCCCATAGGCCATGGCGCCACTGCGTATACGCAATATGGTGGCGCCCATGAACAAACGGTCTATATGTGGCCCTATGTTCCAGTTGTGGTATGGGTGTGTAGCAGCACAGTGGTAATCGTCTATGTAGCAACTGAGTAGTTCAGGCATCAGCGTACAGGCTGCTCAAGACAACCCCCCCCCCCCCCCCCCCCCCCCCCCCCCCCATTCCGCTGGAAAGCTAAAGAGAGCGAAACGAGCATGTTAGATGAAAAGGCAGCACACACAGGCGCAGTGTATAACTCTGTTGCAGTGCTCTACGTATTTCCTTAGCACCAGTGCCTGAATTTCTATGAGAGGGCCAGAGGCCCGGCGGTGTAAGATAAGCGCCGACTCGCGTGATGAAGCGTAGCAGCTTGTGTCTCGGCAATCTAGCTGCGCTGTGGCGCAAATCATAGATGACGCGGACACTTGTTACTAGCTATTACTAGCACCCTGAGCTGTGTCGCTGACAGCGGCGCAGGCGTGGAGTGGTGGATAGTGTGGTTTCTGTTAGTTGAAGGGTTCTTTGTTTCCGAAATATGCGCGCTCTTGCGCTGTTTCCCGCGCGCCAGTGTGCAGTGCCATTCGTCTCAGTGTGCAGGCACCTTCTTCCTCGTACGTTTTGTAGATTGTAAATCAATTTAGTTGAGATGCGCAGCCCGTTGAGCATGCCCCATGGCCGGACAGATGGGCTTGTGCAATTATCCCGCTAGGGTACACCAGGGCACTGCGGTTCGGAGCGGTGTAATGGGAGAGGTTCGAGAGTATTCCTTAGAGCGCGAACGAGTACAGCTGTACCATGCCGAAGTTCGCAGCCTACTCATTTGCTTTTAAATGCACAAAATTTACTACTGTAACCGCAACAGTGTCCCCCCCCCCCCCCCCCTATGGTAGCGGCTGGTAAACTATCCGATTTCGTACATCGGTTTAATATTACTGAAGTTACATTCGTTAATAAAAAACGATAATTACAACTGCAAACTGCCTTACGTCTGTGTACATTCAGCACATCTCAGATAGCAAACCAGATGTATAGCTTTGCATATTTGAGCGTGTTTTGTATCTCTTCTGCTCATGAACTTCAATATACGGCATCTTACGACCAGTGTCACGGCATGCCACTGGTCGTAAGTTGGCATGCCACCAGGCGATCATCCCCAGTTACAATTAAAGTTTTCAGGTGCGTTTAGCACTCACCGTAAACCACCTAATTCGCCCACTGGTGGCAGCAGTGCCCTGCCATTGGTAAGGGCACATCGCTGGCCCTCATGAACAGCAGCAGACTGTTGTTTTGTGCTGAATCTCTGCTAGAAACAAATGCAGTTTTATTCAAGTTACGGTCGTGAATTAGGTAGCAAGGTGGCCCACACGCACAGGGAATTTTATATTGTATTCTACATATATTAGCTTCATGCCCGCAAACAACATCACAAGCCAACTTTATTCTACTGCTACGCTAACACAGCGCGCTGTTATCGCTTTCATTTCGGCTATAGTATAGTAGTGAGGGGTTACATCGGTGGCACCATACCTTTTCAGTCTTAAAAGTGTACTGATCATATCCTTAATCGCTGCTGTGGGAATCGAAAAACGCACCGCAACGATATACCACTACAAGCGGCGACAACGTCGAAATCGCGCCTGTTTGGACACTTAATATTTTTATAGCAGAAAGGGTTCTGCACACGATTATTTCTCGACGTACACGTCCGCAGGGCGCGAATATTTGACGCCACCATCTAGGAAAGGATGAAAGGGAGGAGAGTAGCCCAGAAAGCAAGGAAGAAGAAAGCAGGTGAACGAGGCAAAGAGCGCGGTGGAGTAGTGGGCGCCTGTTATCGCTGGTACATTAGTCGGGACACCTTGGGACATTGGCTGGGACACGTTCCTTTAGGACGTGATGGAATATGATGGGAATGAGTCACAGTACAAGAGTTGTTTCAAGAGGAACTTAACTTTTATTCGCCTAGAATTCAAGACTCTAAACACATGACCAAACAAAACATGAATGAAAAGTACTATGACCAACACACAGTCACAATATGGAACATTTGCGGAACCTTTTAACATAATTAATCTTTGAAGCTTTCACAGTTAACAGCTTTGTCATGCTCACCGTAAGATACAAGCACCCCTACGGTTTAATGACACGCTAGCACTTCAACTGAGGTTAGCCGCAAGCTCAGAGAATAAAAATAACTGCTCGCGTAGCGGTCGAAATTCCAGACCCTAAAGAAATTCAACCCGTCTCGCCAAGCACCATAACATGTCGACAGCACCTCCATTTGCGGGTGTGATGTCTAAACTTCTGTATTTTTAAAATTTTTGTTAGAGATTTCGTCCTCACGACGCACAGATGGCGATAGTTTAAACATGGAAGCACTTTATGGTCACGTGGTCTCCTATGGAAACGTCGCTACCAGTTTAAAGATTCGCTACAAGTTTAAACCTTGGTTAAAATAAGATTTGAATTCTTTGAGAATGCTGCCACGCACGGTTTCATGTACTGACGGGAAAATATGCGTATTCTGGTCCTTCCAGCACGCTTGGCTTTGCGCATATTTAAGGCGCGCTGTTTTACAAGACGCACCGAAGAAAATTTCGGGGTAAACACGCATCTCATAGACCGGGAAATACAGTATATGACCGCAGCCTTGGCTTTCTGGACCGTAGCCTAAAGCCTCACATGCACTTATGCCTTAAGCAGTCATCAAGTGATGTCAAATAAAGTGGAGGTACTTTTCTGTGAAATCCTTGCTCTTACATGTATATTGATGGTGCTTTACTATAAGAGACAGATGACACGATATTACAGAACAATTGTATTTGTGAAATAAAGCGTGACCGGTGAGACTTGACTTCCTTTCTAATGATAACGCGAGGTAAAGGCTCCAAAGTTCAGGGCGTTCAACAGAAGAATCGCCATCTGTTCACCCATTTAATTCGGACTGACTCGTTTTGCAATGACACTGAATAGTCATTAAGATGCAGCAAAAATTATAAACACTGCTTCTCCTTGGTCGAAAATTCTAACTTCCAGTCTCAACATATCTCTCACTGCGCTGGGCAGTCAAAACGACACAAATCTTCGAACAAATCATTTTTTCGGCGTACAGACTCCTCTTGGCGGTCGTAGTCGAAATTCTCTCGCGTACCACCAAATTCTGCTGGCACTAGATCACGGGGACATATCCTCCAAAGCTGCGAGACATCTTCACCAATGAAGTGAATCTGCAAAGCGTCTCGTGATTAGCGCAGTAAAGAAAACACCAATGACGGAGGCCTTCCAAATTCAGAGAGGTTCATCATCTTAGGTTCATCAATTCTTCGCTCTCAAATTTAACACATTGCTAGATATGCTCGCACAGATACTAGGCCGTATTTAGAAAGCAGTACTTACGGTAGTTTAGCTCGCACGATCAAATACTAGCCACTAGTGACAGTGAACCTATTATTAGGGAAGAGGGTCAGCCACTGAAAAACAGCTTTAACGAGCCAGAAGCTTTGTGGATTCGGCCCCACTTTCACCACCCGCATGAAAATTCCCTTATTTGTGAGATTACCAATTCAGAAGGAACACTAATAAAATACTTGTGCCAAAAAAAACAAGGATTTGTGCACTCAAGGTATGCATTTATTGGTAAAAACATACGCGTACACAGTGCTGCACCAAAGACGTTAGAACTTTGTCCGAATTCTTAAAACCGTTCTTGCGCTATAAGTCTGAGTAAGAGCAAAAGCCAGCTAGTCGTAATATTGAACATACTGTCATTCAAGGCCGCCAGCCAATGGTAAAGAGTACTTACAAACTCAAATATGCATGAATTCGGCCCCAAAGCGGATGAAACCCTTCAATATCCGGGCGATCATCGCCAAATCCTTGCAAACACTATTTTCAGGATAGTTTTGTCGAAGTACTGAACAGCATTTTCGACAATAACTTTAGACATTGAATAAAATATTTTCATTCACGTAAGATAGACTTAAAACACAATTACAAAAAATAATTCATTTGTGCTGTTTATACTGATTAGCAGTTAATCAAGGTCCATGTTCCCAAGAAGTTACTTGAGCTAGAATTGTTTATACAACCATATGCTAGCCAATTGTGATGTCTCGGACATGCTATAAGCAAAGTCAGCTAGGTAATTGTAAACAGCACTTACACGAACGAAATAAATTCTTGGATGCAATTCACCGATTTGCGTTTGCAAGTGCACTTTTTACATTTGCCAGCCGCGTCAGCTAATAATATGTCCGTCATCGGCATTTGCTGAAATTTTCTCCTAAGAATAATAGTACTCCGAGTGTTTTTTTTTGTGAATACGAGCATTGTGAATAACGGCCCAGGGCCCGTGTTCACAAAACGCTCATACGGTAGAGTTGATCGTAATAACAAAATACCGGCAAATCACGATGCTAGAGATAACACTATCGAATGCGGCCTGCCATTGGAAAAGAGCATTTGCGAATGAAAAGCTTTCTGAATTCGTGCCAAGAATTTCTCCGCCAGTCAAGTTCATATACAAAGAAAACCAAGCAATAGTGTCACTGAACATATAATTAGCGAATGCTGCCAACTATTCAGAAAAGTTCGTCACTAGCGAAGGCCCGTTTGCAGAAAAATTGTTACGCTAGAATTGTTTGTAAGAGAAAATTCCAGCCAATCAAGATGCTTGGCATTTTATTAGAAAAAGCGGTCGGCCCATGGCGACGAATAGCCCATGGCGACGAAGGGCCCTTACGAAAGAATAGCTTTGTGAATTTGGCCCGAAAAACCTCGTGAATTTGGAATAAGGGCTTGTGCTCACAAAAGTCATAAGCCTGGTGCACAGGCCCGGTGCGCGAGGCGCTAAATGGTTTGCGGCTCGGGTGCTGAAGACCCTGCGCTTAAAGGTAAGGCACACTTTGTAACACGGGCTAAAGAGAACGAGTCTGGACGCACACTTTTACTGGGCGTGGTAATATCGTTTGCTTTTTGCTAACCTTTCATGTCTATGGCTTGTTCGGGGAACATTTGTCGTCATTTTCGCAACCTCGTGCATGCGTGAAAGGGACTGCAAGTGATTTTTAAGGACCTAGTTTTTTTATGCCGCAACGAAAAGTCCACTCTCCGCAGTGTTTACAACTGCAGCGGCTACTTTCAAAAGCACGTGGATATACTGTGAGCAGATTTTTTAGGGGTGAAGCACCTTAGGGCCGAGCCTTGTCCCTCGTAGTCCGTAGCTCTGGTTGGCATGGCGACCGCTATGTATGTATGTATGTATGTATGTATGTATGTATGTATGTATACGCATATATATATATATATATATATATATATATATATATATATATATATATATATATATATATTGTTACGGGCCGCCTCCTTGCATTAAGGAAGAAGACGACGATCGCCGGGGGTCGCTGCGCGTGTTCATCCATCTTGGCCATCTCTGCCAACAGTTCCCTGTTTATGCATCTTGTCCCGCTTTTATCTATTTGACACCCCGTCACACATTGGTGGAGGTGCTGGGTATTGTCGCCAGACGACGGAGCTCCGAAGCGGTCGGCGCTTCGGTGCGACCACCATGGCACACCAACCAGAATCTGCATCTGCGCCGCGGACACCCATTGTATAAGTCCAACCCCGAGACCCTGGAACGTTCAACCGGACCGATGGTATCGACGTTGAGGAATGGCTCACGGTATACGAACGGGTGAGCAATTCCAACCACTGGGACCTGACAGTCATGCTGGCCAATGTGGTGTTTTATCTTAGTGGAACGGCGAAGTTGTGGTATGACAATCACGAGGTCGACTTTGGGAGCTGGGATACATTCAAACAAAAGCTCCGTGACCTGTTCGGTCACGGAGCTTTTGTTCCATGAATGGAACAAAAGCGTCCATGAGTTCCGTGACCTGTTCGGTCAAGGAGCTCATGGACGCTCAGACGTCCACGGAATCATACTTGTCGTACATACAGGATGTACTGGCGCTGTGCCCTAAAGCTGACAGTAACATGCCAGAGTCTGACAAGGTTGGCCACGTCCTGAAAGGGATAGCGGACGACGCATTCAATTTGCTGATGTGCAGAAATTGTGCTACCGTCGATGCCATGATCGAGGAGTGTCAGCGCTTCGAGCATAAGAGACGCCGTATTGAACGACCATTCTCCCGGCTTCCCAACACCGCTGCAACGTCTTCGTGTGAAGAGCGGCCGCAATCTAACCTTTCGCCGCCTCCGGCCGAGTTGACGAGGATTGTCCGCCGCGAAATCGAGGCAATGGCTCCCGCTGGCCTCTTTACCAGCTCTAACGCTGGCGACTCGAGCGTACCAGCGGTTTCCCTCGTCCAAGCCATCGTGCGAAACGAACTCGCGTATCTCGGGGTTCAAGCTGCTTGCGCCGTTGTCAGGCCTACACCCGCTTCCGGGGCACCGACATCGTTCCCTCGGTATCCACGGTTCGCTCCACGATCTCGGAACCCTGCTGATTGGCGAACTGAAGAAGATCGACCTATCTGCTTTAACTGCCGCGTGTCGGGCACGTTGCTCGCTACTGTAACAACCGCTGGTCGTTGCCGCAACGTACTCCATCCTTTGGCCATGCTCGCCGCATTGATCGCCGCCCTTTTGAGCCACCATCTGCGGCACACCCTTACAATCCTGACGCTGCCACGACATGGTCCAGCCGCTCGCCATCACCTAGAGGTCATCAGTCGCGTTCGCAACCGTACCACCGTCCGTCCTCCCGCTCCCCGCCACCTCGCCGCGCCCCGTCGCCGAGCAACCGTGGCTCCTTCACTCTGGAAAACTAAACGATGCAGCGCCCGGAGGTAACGCTGCATCGACGACTCTGCCCCAAAACCCTATAGTTACTCTGCCGACTCGACGCTGTGTGTTGGACGTTGACGTTGATGGCGTGACGATTTCTGCACTTGTCGACACCGGGGCTTCTATTTCTGTCATGAGCTCTGGTCTTCGCCGTCGCCTAAAGAAGGTGGTCATACCTGCTGTTTCCACGTTGTAAGCGTGGCCGATGGAGGAACTCCCACCATCCTTGGCATGTGCACCGCCCGCATCACCATCGCCAGTCACCCAACTTGTTTTATTCGCCGTTCTTGAGCAATGTCCGTACGACGTTATACTTGGTCTGGACTTTCTCACAACTCATGCTGCCTTAATTGACTGTGCAACTGGCCTCCTGCAGCTCGAACTACCTCTCCTAGCCGATGCCCAAACCACGCCTTCGGCCCGTCTCTGCTCTCTCGACTATGTGCGCATGCCCCCGCAAGCCGCCATGTATACCGCCATGGTCTCGAACCCTCCTGTCGCTGATGGCAATTACGTGCTCTCCCCGGTAACAGACGTTCTGCTCGCCAAGAACGTCGCCGTGCCTAACACCCTCGTGACTGTCACCGGCAATCGCATCGCCATTCCTATTTTAAACTTCAGCACTTCTCCTCAACTGATTCCGGCAGGCATGTCACTCGCCGCCATCACTGCTGCCGAAGACTGCGAAATTTGCCCGTTGGATCCCACCAGTCCCTCCAGTTCGGCCTTCATTTGCACCACAAGCAGTTCGCCGCGCGATGTCTTTGTCGGAATGATCCCTGATGACCTTCCTTGTGATCAAGCTACTGACCTTCGCCGCCTCCTGGAGACTTACCACGACATTTTCGACTTCGACGATCGTTCTCTGAGCCAAACTTCTGTTGTCCAACATCGCATCGACACGGGGAACACGAGCCCTATCCGCCGCCGTCCCTATCGTGTCTCCCTCGCCGAACGGCGTGTGATCCAAGGCGAAGTCGACAAAATGCTCGCAAAAGGCGTTATCGAACCTTCATCCAGTCCGTGGGCGTCCCCTGTGGTACTAGTAAAGAAGAAAGACGGCAGCTGGCGCTTCTGTGTTGACTACCGACACTTGAACAACATCACACGCAAGGACGTATACCCCCTGCCCCGAATCGATGACGCCTTATTAGACTGCCTCCACGGCGCCACGTACTTTTCCTCCATCGACCTACGCTCCGGATACTGGCAGATTACCGTGGATGCCATGGACCGCGAAAAGACTGCGTTCGTCACACCAGATGGACTTTACCAATTCAAGGTTATGCCTTTTGGATTGTGTAATGCCCCCGCAACCTTCGAGCGAATGATGGATTCTCTCCTTCGGGGCTATAAGTGGTCTACGTGTTTATGCTATCTAGATGACGTGATTGTCTTTTCGCCTACTTTTGAGGACCACCTAGCCCGCCTGTCGGCCATTCTCGATGTGTTTCGCCGCGCTGGCCTTCAACTTAACTCCTCCAAGTGTCGTTTCGCTCGACGTCACATTACCGTTCTCGGTCACCTTGTTAGTGCTAGCGGTGTCGAACCTGACCCCGACAAGGTGCGTGCCGTCCGAGAATTTCCCGTTCCTCGCTCAGTTAGCGATGTACGGAGATTTGTCGGCTTGTGTTCCTGCTTCCGCCGCTTTGTCAGGAATTTTGCCGACATTGCCCGGCCGCTTACTGACCTACTCAAGAAGGACATCTCTTTTTCCTGGGATCGTGCACAAGCTGCCGCATTAACCACCCTGGTCAGTTTACTGACTTCACCGCCCATTTTGGCGCATTATGACCCGTCGGCCCCTACAGAAGTTCGCACCGATGCTAGTGGCCACGGCATAGGTGCAGTACTCGCCCAACGCCAGAACGGCCAGGACCGTGTCATTGCCTACGCCAGCCGCCTTCTCTCGTTGTCGGAGCGGAATTATTCGATAACTGAGTGCGAATGCCTCGCTTTCGTCTGCGCTGTGGCAAAATTCCGCCCTTATTTGTACGGCCGAACGTTTTCCGTCGTCACGGACCACCATGCCCTTTGCTGGCTTTCGTCGCTGAAGGATCCTACAGGAAGGCTGGTTCGCTGGGCGTTAAGACTACAGGAATACACCTTTGACGTGCTCTACAAATCTGGCTGGATGCACCAAGATGCTGACTGTTTATCACGATACCCTGTCGACCCTCCCGACACCGCTGAACGTGATACCGGTGACTTCGTCATGGCTATTGCAGATCTGGCCAACATACGCGCTGAACAGCAAAGTGACGACACGTTACGATCTATAATTGGCCGTCTGCATTCTCGTGAGCCTGACCCATCGCTTCGCCTGTTTGAGCTTCATGACGATATTCTTTACCGTCGTAGTACCACTCCCGACGGCCCAGAGCTTCTGCTTGTTCTCCCCAAGCATCTTCGTGCTACGGTTCTGAAGGAACTCCACGATGCTCCTACCGCTGGCCATCTTGGCGTATCTCGCACATACGATCGCGTGCGGCGCCGGTTTTTCTGGCCTGGTCTGTACCGATCAGTTCGACTACGTTGCTGCGTGTGACCTTTGTCTGCGACGTAAACGGCCCTCGGGGTTGCCTGCAGGCCTTCTGCATCCTATTGAGATACCACAGGAACAATTCTACCGCATCGATCTTGACCTCCTTGGTCCATTTCCTACGTCTGCTTCAGGGAACAAGTGGATCGCAGTTGGGACCGACTACGCTACGCGTTTTGCCATCACGCGAGCTTTGCCGACTAGATGCGCCACTGACGTCGCTGATTTCCTCCTTCATGACGTCATCCTTCGTCATGGTGCCCCTCGGCAACTGCTCACAGACCGAGGCCGCTACTTCTTGCCGAAAGCTGTCGATGACCTCCTTCGTTCCTGTTCTGTGGAGCACAAGCTCACTACTGCGTACCACCCGCAGACCAACGGGCTCACCGAAAGGCTGAGCCCCACCTTAACCGATATGCGGTCGATGTACTTGTCTGACAATCATCGGGACTGGGACAGCGCTTTGCCATACGTCACGTTCACGTACAACTCCTCCCGTCCCGACACCGCCGGTTTTTCTCCATTTTACCTCCTGTATGGACACCACCCTGCATTGCCTTTTGACACGCTACTACCTTCTGTTGTACAACATACCACGGAGTATGCCCGCGATGCTGCCGCGCGATACCATCTGGCACGTCAGATGGCTCATGAACGACTCTCCGACTCACAATTATGCCAAAAGGACCGTTATGACCGCAGCCATAGGCACGTCTGCTTTTCTCCGAGATCTCTTGTGCTTCTCTGGACTGCTTCTCGTCGCGTCGGTCTCTCCGAAAAACTTTTATCGCGTTACACCGGACCTTACAAGGTTCTACGGCAACTTAGTGACGTGACCTATGAGATCACCCCACTGAACAGTTCTTCACCATCTACCCTGCGATCTCGTGACGTCGTGCACGTATCCCGACTGAAGCCGTACTTTTCCGTCGCCTCCTCGTGTAATTAGTCTGCGCCGAGACGGCGCTCAGCCCGCCGGGGCGGCTAGATGTTACGGGCCGCCTCCTTGCATTAAGGAAGAAGACGACGATCGCCGGGGGACGCTGCGCGTGTTCATCCATCTTGGCCATCTCTGCCAACAGTTCCCTGTTTATGCATCTTGTCCCGCTTTTATCTATTTGACACCCCGTCACAATATATAGTATATGTACGCCAAGCTCCGGAAGCCGGAACCGGAAGCCGACCTTCCGGCTTCCGGAGCTTGGCGTACATATACTATACAGATATATCCGACTTCCAGCGCCGCTTCCGGAAGCCAGCTTCCGGAGAACGCTTCCGGCGTTTTTCTCTCTCGTCCGTATACCTAGGGGCGCTGCAGTGCACAAGGGCGTTCGTTCCCGACGCGCGCTCTCTTTCTCTCTCGTCCGTAGCTAGGGGCGCTGCGGTGCATAGGGGGGCTTTACAAGGGCGTTCGTTTCCGACGCGCGCACTCTTTCTCGTCCGTAGCTAGGAGCGCTGCATTGCACAAGGGCGTTCGTTCACGACGCGCCCTCTCTTTCTCTCTCGTCCGTAGCTAGGGGCGCTGCAGTGCATAGGGGGGCTTTACAAGGGCGTTCGTTTCCGACGCGCGCACTCTTTCTCGTCCGTAGCTAGGAGCGCTGCATTGCACAAGGGCGTTCGTTCACGACGCGCCCTCTCTTTCTCTCTCGTCCGTAGCTAGGGGCGCTGCGGTGCATAGGGGGGCTTTACAAGGGCGTTCGTTTCCGACGCGCGCACTCTTTCTCGTCCGTAGCTAGGAGCGCTGCATTGCACAAGGGCGTTCGTTCACGACGCGCCCTCTCTTTCTCTCTCGTCTGTAGCTAGGGGCGCTGCGGTGCATAGGGGGGCTTTACAAGGGCGTTCGTTTCCGACGCGCGCACTCTTTCTCGTCCGTAGCTAGGAGCGCTGCATTGCACAAGGGCGTTCGTTCACGACGCGTGCTCTCTTTCTCTCTCGAATGATCCCCCGGTGCTTCGCCCACTCATCATCATTCACTTCGTGGATATGCGGTGATTTTTATTTCGATCTGAGCAGCCTTTTAAAGAAAAGAGAGTCCCTCCTCCAGCAGCGCTGAGAAGCGAGAGCGGTGCCAATAGCTCGCCTCGCAATTTGCGAAAGCCGCCCGACGTTCTTTCACAGGAGTGAGTGCAACTGTGGTAAACCACCTAAATTTCGACCTTTTCAATTTTAAACCACTTTGAAAAAAAAAATGTGGTTGATCCCTCTTATATAGGAATCGGTATAGAACACGAAAGTGAAACGTGTCTTCACAGAAGTAGTGTAATGTTTATTGCACATTGATATATAATGTCTATTGGTGTTTTGTGGCTAAAGCGCCCTTAGGCGTTGATGCACCCACGCTGACGCCTGGTGGCACGTCTCCTCCATCACGACTACCAACGTCGATGACCATGAGCAACCGTCGTGCATATGGAAGCTGCACTACGCTGCGCACGCTAGCACAACGCGAAAGACGAAGCACGTAACTGACACACTAATACAACGCGCAAGACAAAGCACGTAACTGAATCGTCACCGAGTCAAATCAGCGCGTACAGCGCGTCGTAATTGCAGCTTCCGCGATCAACTTCAGAAACATTTTCAGAGCTAATTTGCGGAGGCCACGCTCCGCTGTGCTGAGTACGGTGAACGCCACCTAGGTGGCGTTGGTAGTGCTTCTTGATGCCAGCGTCCCTTCGAATGCTGGCATCGAGGCGTCCTAGTGCTGAGACCACCGAAGCGTTCACTGTCGGTGCGCGTTAGTGTCATAATGCAGTACTTCTCTTTTATTGCGATAGCAATTATATGGACACTCAAAAGCAGATTTCTGCCGTCGGCGTCGCCGTCGCCGTCGCCGTGAGGTTCCGTATGACGTCATTTGGAGAAGAAATCGTCGCCGCGCGCCGAACGCTGTATGTGCGAGTGAAAGGGCGCGAGGGGCGCGTCTTTCACGGGGAGTGAACGCACGGCGGAGAACAAACACGCGTTCTGCGCCGTGCTCGCTTAAGGGCTGCAGAAGTAGGCGTCTCTGCTCTCCTTCACAATCACCATGTATGTAGAGCAAACGCGCCTTCTTCGGACGAGCGAGAGGCCGTGGGAAGGGGGAGGGAAGGGAGGCGACGTTTAGCTGCGGCACGCAGTGCCTATTTATATCAGAGGCTCCGGCAACAGTCACCAACGCCGCACGCATTTTGAGCGAACGCGGGCAAAACGCGGATGGCGTCGACAACAGTTCTGCGTGTTGCCGATGCTGCTGCATGTCCAAGTTTATACAGCTGATAAAGCTAATATCATTACTCCGTATAGCTCTCTACAAGTTTGCTATCGCAATTGATGCTTCACCTTTCAGGTGAAACTGCGACAACCTTTTTCTGCTCGTAGGCGGCGGCATCGCCCCGAGCAAGAGCGCGGGTACACGGAGGAGTGTTAGATATATAAGGCGCGTCTGTGTAGCTCTCTGCAAATGCGTTTGTGGCGCAATGGGTTAAACGCTCTGCGATCTATCGTCGCGGACCGAGAGGTCGTGGGTTCGATTTCCAAATTTTGCATGTTTGTGGAACTTTTTCTTCTGGTTTCTTTCTTTGTATTATGTTCTATGACGTATTTCCGTGACGGAAATACGTCAGTGAAGTCTTGGTGGACCCCGGCATAAAACACTTTCGTGTTAAAAACACCTAATTTTTTTCGATTATATCAATGAACCGTGAACATCTGTGTGAAGTTCGTTGATGTGGAATGGACAATTTAACCGAGTGCGTTACTTTAACATTAACAGAATTTCTAAAAATCGCGCGTAGCACTTCGCACAAATATACTGATTGATCCAGAATACTCGAACAGCTATACACTTTCCATTCACTGGAAATCAATACACATAATACACTTATTAAGAACGTTTCACTAATTAACTTTCCGACTATTGTGCAGCGCCTTATGAATTTACCGCACCTATTGCAATACACGAATTGAAAGCCAGTGATTTCATAAGGCACGTCTACTTGGAGCGAATTTCTAAACTAGCTGCATCTTTGGGATACGCGCATATAAAATGCACTGTTGTTGCAATTACTTCGTTAAGAAAGCGCTTTTCTATGTTTTTAGGCTCATAAGTTACTGGAACACTAATGCATTTCGTCGCAAACTTTGGGAACGCATTTCTCGATACTGGTGTCTTGCTTATAATTCGATCCAAATAGTTGGGGTATGAAAAGTCATGGACTACGATTCGTGAATTGCAATACATGGCGTAAAGAAAGTAAATTAAAAATTAACAAGGCGATAGTTTGTTAAATATAGTCAGGTATTCACTCTCATTTTTTTTGCAAGAAGTGTCTGGTTCTGAGGGTCATCAGCTCATGAAGTAGAATTCGCTTCATGTCATTGGCAATTTTTCAAATTCTGTTAACGATAAAATAAAACACCCCGTATATTCTAATGGGGTAACATTGCGCGGAACGCTGGTGGGCTTCAGTATTATGAACATCTCGAGCCATTTCATCGCGACAGTGGCGCCTCTGGATTAAGAAGGAGCAATGACTCCTCGTTTGCAAGCGAGCACGTTGAGACGCTTGCCATGTTTTGATTTGGCCTTTACAAGGCGCATTTGGAACGCAGGTGAGAACTTGCGTGGATAAGAAACGCGCGAAAAAAATATTTCAACAAAGAGAGAATAACGCTTTCGCGTTGCCACACGTAAGCAGCGTTAAGTGTCTCTGCCGAAGTTTATTTTTTCTGGCTTGCAGCAAGAAACCCCCCTGCAAGAATCTGACAAGACCTCCTGGCTTAAAGCCAATTGGCACTGCAAAAATAAAGAAAAGAAGAAAGACTTAAACGAGTTCGGGAGGCCTTTGTCGTGTAGTAAATGGGACAGAAATTGAAGTGCGCTTCCCGATTTCTCGTGTTGCTGACGTTCTTCATCGCTCTAAGTCGTGGGACATCTCCAGGGCAGCTGCTCTCTCGATGCTGCTTCTTGTTCTATTTTACTGCCCACTTTCGTCGAGGGCATTTCTTTCCTTTCGCCCCACTGCCTGCAGAGTAGCATGTAGGCGAATATGCGCCGATGAAAGACTGCTCTTTGGGAGCGCTGTACGATTCAACTCTATCCCATTCACAAAAACACCTGCATCACTTCTCAATATTATTTTTTCACAGCAAAATTGCGGTGTTATCGCGGCCCGAGATTATCGTTTCCAGTCTCTCAGTTCGGAATTTCAAGTTAGTGTTCCGTGTTTAATTATTCCCAGGTCAAATGCGCATCCCGTTCACTTGATTTTCGATGGCACGTTTTCAAACCGCACATCTCTGCCTGTGCGCATTCTTAAGAACCACCTATCTTAACTTTATTGTCACTTCATTACTTCCATAGACGCAACTGAGATTTTAGAGAAGGCCCAAGAAGGCATTCTCTCTATCATCTGTTATTGTTCTCTTTACCTGCGTGATTGCACCATAGGCTTGTCAAGAACAGACGGTGCGAAGCGCATTCATTTACTCGCTCCAACCAAAACGAAAACTTCGTGGAACACCTCAATTGTCTGAGACAGTCGTCTCCACAGACGGGACACTTCGTCAGAGCTGCTGATTCTGTCACACTTCTCCCGCCATGACCCAGCTCTGCTCGGCCGCTTCTGGTTAAAGGGGCGTTTATGAAAGCCTTCACATTCCTCAATGGAATACCAGACACGTCTATATGTGACTCAGACAACTGTGAAAGGGCGGTCGAGCACGTGTTGTATTTTTGGGCTCGTTACGACATTGAAAGCGACGTTCTTCAGGGTGTGTTAAACTGGCTTGGTAATAGACATTTTTTGGAGACAAGAATCCTCGGATCATGGTACCCACTTGTCGCCGGCTTACAAAGCGAGGCGGACATTGCTGCGGTTTGCAAAATACTGACCTCAGTGACCAATTGTGATCGTCATAAAAAATACCCACGTATTCGCATTGTCAGTGCATTTCTTTATCAAACTTATATTGGTGCTCATCAGGGGCTATAAGAACTACAATTGCGCATTTCTTTGTGAAATTTCACACTTGCTGGGCTGGAGCCCCCTGCAAAGCAAGTTCGTTTGCTTGTTGCTGTGCCTTCCTTCTAAGTCGTTAGCTTTGGAAACATTTGTCGATTTATCTTAACCTCTTGCAATCCTTAAGATGAAGTTCGGAGGGGGCGAGTAAGCCTCCATATACTTGTGGACCATAAACTATTAGGCTGGTCGAAGTTCTCACAAAAATCACTCTCCAAGCTGCTGCATAACAGGGAACTGCAGTGATAGTCACACAATACTTGTCCGTGCTCACAATCTGTTTGCATAGAATCATGCAGTAGGCTCTGATACTTGTCACCAACGAGTTACAGCTTCCGTTGTCCACAAAAGCTGGGCGGAGGCTGAATGTATACACTCTGCAACTGTAGCTGCTAAGCAAATGAAGACCTTTGACGCCCTGTCAAATGCAAGAAAAATGCATCATACCGTTGTTATTACCCTGTGCTGTAAAAGGGTTTCCCGACATAAAAAAAGGTCTTGAACGGTGACGGATAGTTGATTACGTACAGAACATTCACTGGTATCGGTGTGATGTGTGGTAGAGCACTGCACGGGCCGATTTTTGCGGCCCGGGCCCGGCCCGGGCCCGTTTTCACATTGGGCGGCCCGCCCGAGCCCGATCAAAACTTTTATGGCGAGACTCGGGCCCGGCTCGGGCCCGGAAATAATCTACGTTACCCGCCCGGCCCGGCCCGCCACCCCTTTACCTTAAGCCCGAGCCCGGCCCGAGCCCGACTCGAAACCGGCCCGAAACCGGCCCGAGACCGAAAAATACATGTTTTTCAGAGTTGAGAAGCCCGAGAATAACTCGCAGAGAGCCCGAGCCAGCCCGGGCCCGCGTCAAAAAACCCGAGCCCGGCCCGGGCCCGGGTCAAAAAGCACACGCCGTGCCCGAGCCCGGCCCGAGCCCGGCCCGAGCCCGTGAAAAAACTCCTCTACCCGGCCCGGCCCGGCCCGTGGGCCGGGCCGGGCCGGGTAGCCCGAGCCCGTGCAGTGCTCTATTGTGTGGTGCGCGACGCGGTGCGGTGGTTGGAGACAAGGAGCAGACGACAAGTAGAGCGCGCGCGGAAGCGAATTCCATGCTGATGCAAAATGACAACGTCGAAGTGCACGTGAACACGCGGCGCAAGAAACAAAACAAAGAAAAAGGCATGCAATCGCAAAAGACCACGGAGCTTCAAGCAGCCAATGAACAAAAGACAAATCGGCCAGGGTGGCAGAAAAGCGAGCCGCGCTGGCAGCAGGGGGAAGAGTTCCAGAAGCGGCACCACGAGAAGGTCGGCCAACGGATCGGGGGTTGAAGACGCCGTTGGGTTCCGGACCCGAGCCACCAGGACTTCACCCGGCTGGGGCCGCCTGCTAACCCATTCCTGGGCGTCGCCACTCCATCCGTGCAGGACCGTCTGCACCCGTGGGCAGAACGAGAGCTGTCGGGCTATGGGCCAGAATTCCACAACCAGCTGCCCGGCCAAAACGCCACCACCGTCTGCCCGTGCTGCCGAGCCGCCTGCCTTCTCCCTCCGAGCCAGAGCCGCCACGCTCTGGCAGCCTGTACAACGGTCCGATACAGCGACCTTATGGTGAGACCAACACCGCTTCTCTCGCCGTCTCGTCTCCGCTGCTCCGCGTCGAGACTAGTACGCACACATCCCTGCTTTCTGCCCGAACTTGACTACTATTAATATCATCCTAGTCATAAGTGCGTTTCGTGCCGTAATAGTGTTTTTGAGTGTTTGTTTTATGGCTTAATTTTCGTTCCATATTTATTAAACGTTTGTGTGTTTTTCAACAAACGGCTTTGTCCTCGATTGGGTTCTGGGAGGCTTCGCCTCAGAGAACCGTCAGAAAATATTAGAGAAAAGAACCTGCCATCACAATCGGTGCACAGTCCTGCAAATAGATAGTAATGTGAATGTGTGGGAGCTGGAGATGCGGTTGGCGCTTGTATTACAGCGCGTTGCGGTGAATTCTGACTGATGCCATCTTTCTTTTTTACGCGCAAGCGTAAATGGCTAGGCGCATCGAGGAAGCGGAGGAGGAAGGCGACTAGGAGAGAAGAGAATCGTGCGCCAGGGAAAGTACGAAGGAGCGCGCGGCAAACCAGCGCCACCTAGAGGAAAGTCTAGGTGGAGTTGAGCGAAGCGGGGAAGGAGAAAAGAGGCGAAGCTTCGCCGAGGAGGCGGGTAGGCGTGGGCGTGCTAGGTTGACCTCCTCTAGTGCTGTGTGCGGAATGGGCTTGCCAGGTTCGTCTCGTGACGGTGCCGTACGCCACTTGGAGGAAGGAAAAGGTTGCGGAGGGAGCACCGTGCAACGTGATTAAAGCCAAATCTGACGGGCTGCAGAATTAAGCATTTCTTCCTTATTCATAATAAACACCATATAATGACCCTTTTCGCGGCAATCTCGTGGGTGCTGCCATGTTTGATCACGTGGTGACGCGTCCATTGCTTGCCTCAGCTGCCTCCGTTGCCTCCTTGTTTACAATGGAAGTGTATGACGCCTGCGCGGCTTAGAAAACCTCCGTTTTCAGAGATATCGCAGACGGTGACTAGGTGGACGACACGAAGCTTTGATCACAGCTTCAGAGAACATGCAAAAGCGCTTTCGGAGCTGATTAAGCTATCTCCAAACGGCTCAAGCAGCGTATATGGTGCTTGTTCTAAAAGCGGGGCTTAATATGTATTCCAAGCTATCCAAACATTCTGCTCATGAATTCAGTCAGGATTAGTGTGTTTTGCTCTTTTATTCGGCAAATATATTATTGAAGCAGTGGCTTGTCAGTTTCTGACTCAGTGAAGTTCCTCGGTGCGGCCACTATCTGATTATTTTCTGCCTAATCGCTCGCGGCTGTGCTCAGTCCAGATAGATTTGTTCTTGCTACGCACAAGGCTTGAAACGTAGCTGTTGTGTACATCGTAATCATCATCATCATCAGCCTATATTTTATGTCCACTGCAGGACGAAGGCCTCTCCCTGCGATCTCCAATTACCCCTGTCTTGCGCTAGCGTATTCCAACTTGCGCCTACAAATTTCCTAACTTCATCACCCCATCTGGTTTTCTGCCGACCTCGATTGCGCTTCCCTTCTCTTGGTATCCGTTCTGTAACCCTAATGGTCCATCGGTTATCCATCCTACGCATTACACGACCTGCCCAGTTCATTTCTTCCGCTTAATGTCAACTAGAATATCGGCTATCCCCGTTTGTTCTCTGATCCACACCGCTCTCTTCCTGTCTCTTAACGTTAGTCCTAAGATTTTTCGTTCCATTGCTCTTTGTGCGGTCCTTAACGTGTTCGCGAGCTTCTTTGTTAAAATCTAAGTTTCTGCCCCACATGTTAGCATCGGTAGAATGCAATAATTGTACACTTTTCTTTTCAATGACAGTGGTAATCTCCCAGTCAGGATTTGGCAATGCCTGCCGTATGCACTCCAACCCAATTTTAGTCTTCTGTGAATTTCTTTCACATGATCAGGGCCTCCTGTGAGTAATTGACCTAGATAAACGTACTCCTTTGCAGACTCTAGATGCTGACTGGCGATCCTGAATTCTTGTTCCCTTGCGAGGCTAATGAAAATTATCTTTGTCTTCTGCATATTCATCGTCAACCCAATTCTTACACTTTCTCAATTAAGGTCCTCACTCATTTGCTGTAATTCGTCTCCATTGTTGCTGAATGGGACAATGTCATCTGCAAACCGAAGGTTGCTGAGATATTCGCTGTTGATCCTCACTCCTAAGCCTTCTCAGTCTAAGAGCTTCAATACTTCTTCTATGAATGCAGTGAATAGCATTGGAGAGATTGTGTCTCCTTGCCTGACCCCTTTCTTGATAGGTAACTTTCTACTTTTCTTGTGGAGAACCAAGGTAGCTGTGGAATCTTTGTAGATGTTTGCTAAGATATTCACGTATGCCTCCTGTACTCCTTGATTACACAATGCCTCTATGACTGCTGGTATCTCTACTGAATCAAATGCATTTTCATATTCTATGAAAGCCATATATACAGGTTGATTGTACTCCGCAAATTTCTCGATTACCTGATTGATGACATGGATATGATCCATCGTAGAATATCCCTTCCTGAATCCAGCCTGTTCTCTTGGTTGGCTGAAGTCAAGTGTTGCCCTGATTCTATTGGAAATTTTCTTGGTGAATATTTTATACAATACTGAGAGCAAGCTAATGGGTCTATAATTCTTCCATTCTTTAACGTCTTCTTTCTTATGGATTAGTACAATGTTGGCGTTCTTCCAGCTCTCTGGTACACTTGAAGTCGTGAGGCATTGCGTATAAAGGGCCCCAAGCTTTTCAAGCATGATATCTCCTCGATCTTTGAATAAATCTACTGTTATTCCATCTTCTACAGCAGCTTTTCCCCTGGTCATGTCTTTCAAGGCCCTTCTAACTTCATCGCTAGTTATAGAAGGAGCCTGTGTATCCGGTTCATGACTATTTAGAAGGAAAGTAGCTTGGCTCTTTTGGGTACTGTACAGGTCAGTATAGAATTATTCCGCTGTTTTTACTGTGTCATCGAAATTGCTGATGATATTACCATGCTTATTTTTCAGCGCATACATCTTGCCTTGTCCTATGCAAAGCTTTCTTCTTACTGATTTAATGCTGCGTCCACATTTTACGGCTTCCTCAATCTTTCCCACGTTATAATTTCGAATATCCCTTGCTCTCTTCCCAGTGAACCACAAATATCCATTGGATGTACCACAAAACACCAAATATCCAAGACATTTAACGATGTCCAGTTTACATCTATAGTATGTTCGACTGGTACGTGGCAATCAAGGGTCATCCAGAGGACGTCGAATGTCCTTATGATTTGGACATCTCTTGCACATTCAAAGCTCTCGTGCATTGATCGTACATTGTGCGTTATGAGTCGATGCATGCACTATGCCGCAGAAATACAAGCAAATTGTCTCTAATGCCTAACAATGGGAAGCTAGGAGAGCAAAAGCATTAAATTGATTATTTTGCAATTTAGCACGACCTTTGCACGCACCGCTGGAGGTCTAGTAACGTTGCTGCTGGACACCGCGCGCAAAAGCCAATACTTTCGCCATTTTTTCGCTATGCTTTCGGTCTCGGTTACGTCATTTTCTTTCTCATACAAAGATGCTTTATTTTTCAGTTATATCTATTAGTACACTGTTGAAAATACGTAACCTTTAACTTGCTGATGTATTACGACAGTTTATAAAGAAAAAGTTGTCGCAGTTTCACCTGAAAGGCGAAGCATCAATTGCGATAGCAAATTTGTAGAGAGCTATACGGAGTAATGATAGTAGCTTTTATCAGCTGTATAAACTTCGACATGCAGCAGCACCGGCAACACGCAAATGTTTCGATCGCCGTTCACCCGCTTCACAAACCTGCACGTCAACAGTCGCCTTAGCCC
>NC_051157.2:118241957-118304434 GCF_013339745.2 Dermacentor silvarum | reverse complement strand
CGTCACGAAGGGTAGAACGCGGTCCCAATTGGTCTGGTCAGATGCGACGTACATGGATAACATTCGCCAAGAGTGCGGTTAAAGCGCTCAGTCATCCCATTAGTCTGCGGGTGGTATGCAGTAGTGGTGCGGTGAATTACGTGGCATTCCTTGAGTACGGCTTCTATAACCTCAGAGAGAAACACACGGCCTCTGTCGCTGAGCAATTCTCTGGGGGCTCCATGGCGAAGTATGATGTTACGCAGAAGAACCATGCAACATCACGCGCAGATGCGCTGGGCAGAGGCGAAGTTTCCGCGTAACGCGTTAGATGGTCTATTGCCACAATCACCCAGCGGTTGCCGTCTGAAGTACTCGGCAGGGGCCCGTAAAGATCAACTCCGACGCGGTCAAAGGCGCGTCCTGGGCAAGGCAAGGTTGCAATGGGGCAGCTGAGGAACAAGGGGTATTCTGGCGGCGTTGGCAAGCGAGGCAGGAGCGCACATATCGGCGGACGAATCGGTCCATTCCGCGCCACTAATAACGGAGTCGCAGGCGCGCGTACGTTTTAGTACTCCTGCATGCGCGCATTGCGGGTCATCGTGAAACGCTGCACATGTCCGAACGTAGATGCCGTGGGACCACGAGTAACCATTTGCGGCCGTCCGAGAGGTAGTTACGGCGGTAAAGGAGTCCGTCACGAACAGCGAAGTGGTGTGCTTGGCGACACAGTGTACGGTCAGAAGAAGCGCTGATGGGTTTGACAGAAAAGCCAGCATAGAGACAATCCATCGATCTTTCTGCTGCTCCGAAGTATGTCCGTGGCGGTGAGGGAGGACTCGCATATCGGTACCTTCGAATAATTGGGCTGGCCTGGCATAGGGGAGCGGGACAGGGCATCGGCGTCCGTATGTTTACGGCCAGAGCGGTACAGCACTCGAATGTCGTACTCTTGAGGCGGAGCGCCCATCGAGCGAGTCGACCTGAAGGTCTTTTAAGGGACGACAGCCAGCAGAGGGCATGATGGTCAGTTATTACGTCGAATGGGCGGCCGTAGAGGTAAGGGCGGAATTTAGTTATGGCCCAAATGATAGCCAAGCATTCTTTTTCTGTAACGGAATAGTTGGCTTCCGCTTTCGTCAGAGCGCAGCTGGCGTAAGCAACGACGTATTCATCGAAGCCAGTCTTTCGTTGCGCAAGAACAGCGCCAATGCCGGACACCACTAGCATCCGTGTGAATTTTCTGTCGGTGCGCTGGGTCGAAATGACGGAGAATCGGGGGTGAGGTTAGAAGACGACGCAGCGTCGTGAATGCGGCATCGCAAAGTGGCGACCAGCCGAGAGGGTCGTGGTTACCCGCGAGAAGCTGCGTCCAAGGCGCTATTATGGTGGCGAAGTTGCGGATGAAACGGCGAAAGTATGAGCACAATCCGATGAAGCTGCGGAGTTCTTTGGTGGTCTTTGGTCGTGCGAATTCGGCGACTGCTTGGAGTTTGGTAGGATCTGGAAGCACACCATCTTTCGAAACAACGTGGCCAAGGATGACTAGCTGTCGGGCGGCGAAGCGGCACTTCTTGATGTTGAGCTGGAGTCCAGCATCGGCGAGGCAAGTGAGAACGCGTTCGAGTCGGAGCAGGTGAGAAGAAAAGTCCGGGGAAAAGATGACAATGTCATCGAGGTAACAAAGGCATGTCTGCCATTTGAGGCCGCGGAGGATGTTATCCATCATTCTTTCAAATGTGGCAGGCGCATTGCACAGGCCAAAGGGCATCACGGTAAATTCATATAAGCTGTCAGGCGTAACGAATGCCGTTTTCGGGCGATCTGACTCAGCCACCGGGACTTGCCAGTAACCAGATCGTAAGTCTAAGGACGAAAAGAATTCAGCGCCTTGGAGCCAGTCTAGTGCGTCGTCGATACGGGGGAGAGGACAGACATCTTTCCGGGTTATTTTGTTCAGGCGTCGATAGTCCACACAAAAACGAATTGTCCCATCTTTCTTTTTCACCAGCACTACTGGAGAGGCCCAAGGACTGTGTGAAGGCTGTATCACGCCGCGTTGAAGCATGTCGCCTACGTGCTCGTCGATGACACGGCGCTCCGTCGCGGACACACGGTATGGACGCTGTCGTAGTGGGACATGGCTACCGGTTGTCGATGTGATGAACGACTGTAGCTGTACGCCCTAAACATTGTTGTTGGTGGTCAAAAGAAGTGCGAAATCGGGTAAGGAGGTCGACGATCTGCGCGCGCTGACTCGGAGTGAGCTGCGGATCAATACACCGAGCAAACGTTCTGTCACATGCTGGCTCAGACGTAGAGACAGGAAGAGCCATGGCGTCAACCTGAAGAGGAGTCGAGTCATCAGGCACATCGTAGAGAAAGTTCGGCTCGAATTCGTCAGCAGACCCGAGGCACTCGCCATCTCGTAGGCTTGATGGACACGAAAACGGATTCGTAACGTAAAGTGCGCTGGAGCTATGGCGAATGGGAAGGATGGCGAAGGGAAGCAAGAAGGGATGACGGCGTGCAGCAAGTTTCGATGGCGTGAAGAGAACTGTAGAATCGTAGGAAGCAGCACAGGAAACGGGCACAAGGGCGGAAGAGAAAGCAGGGATATCGGTGTCGGCGGCGACGAACACTCTAGCAGAAGAAAGAGGCAAATCTTCAGAAAGACTTCCGCAAAATGGAGTCAGCGCAAGTTCTGCACGGGCACAATCAATAACTGCGCGATTAGAAGAGAGGAAGTCCCATCCTAGAATGATGGCATGAGAGCAGCGGGGAAGAACAACAAACTCAATGTGATATAAACTGTCTTGTATGGCGACACGGACGGTGCAAGTTCCTACAGGCTCAATTGGCTCAGCGCTTGCTGTACGTAGCGAAATAGCGGAAAACGGCGTCGCGACCTTTCGGAGCGTACGGCGAAGCTGGTCGGCAATCACTGACACCGCGGCACCGGTGTCGACAAGCGCGTGAACAGCGATACCTTCCGCATAAACTTCAATGACGTTCGCAGGGGATAAGCGAGGGCTTGAGCAGTTCGATGAGATCGCAGTTCTCGCCTCCGGAACTGCGCCTTTTAGTTTTCCTCCACAGCGGGGGGGCGGCGGACAAGGGGGACAGGGAACGTCGACGGGGAGAGGGAGACCGACGAGTGGTGAAACTTCGAGGAGCAGGAGACGAGGAAGCGAAGTGCGGAACAGGTGGAACATAGCGGGGCTGAGAGTCAGGTGTATTCCCTTGGGGTCTCGCAGTATCGGGAGGGTACCAACCCCGCCGGCGGCAAAATCGTGCCACGTGGCCAGCAAAGCCACACGCGTAGCAGATCGGCCGATTGTCCTGGGTACGCCACGGATTGTGAACAGGGGGCCCAGGCTGGGGTGCACAATGTTGAGCCGGACGTAGGGGCTGCGGAGGCGCGCAGAAGTCGCTTCTGGGCACGTAGTTTGCAGCTGCAGAAGGCGACGCGTAGAAGCCGCTTGCGGGCGTATAGTGTGAACCTGCAGGCGGAGGTCTTGGACTGGCAACGACGGCAGCGTACGTGAGCGGAACCGGCGCTGGAGGGGGCTGATGAGCGAGAGGTAGTGCGTCGCTCACTTGGTCGTGTATGACCCGACGTAGTTCCGGAGACAAGGAGGACTCAGACGACCGGGTAGCAGGCAAAAGGGACAGTTGACGCGCCACTTCCTCTCGAACAAATTCTTTGACTTGGTCGAGGAACGCGGAGTGGGTGGGAGCAGCATTGAAACTGTCGGTGAGGGCCGAAATCGTGTCGTCCGGCGCGGCAGCTCGGCGCGTAGTGAGGCGTTGTTTGCGGAGCTCGTCGTAGCTCTGGCACAGGGTGATCACCTCGTCAACCGTTCGAGGATTTTTCGCCAAGAGCATCTGGAAGGCATCATCGTCGATGCCTTTCATGACATTCTTTATCTTTTCACTTTCTGGCATAGTGGGGTTGATGCGCCGACAAAGGTCAACGACATCTTCAATGTAGCTGGTGAAGTTTTCACCCTTTTGCTGAGCGCGACCACGCAAGCGTTGTTCCGCACGAAGCTTTCGCACAGCAGGGCGACCGAAGACCTCTTTGAAATAATTAGTAAAAGCAGTCCAGGTGGTAAGGTCGGATTCATGATTCCGGAACCAGAGATGAAGCGACTCCAGAAAGATAGAAGTTGACGTTAGTCAGCTTATCCTTGTCCCATTTGTTGTGCGCACTTACGCGGGCGTATGAGGAGAGCCAATCCTCGACGTCATGATCGTCGGCGCCACTGAAGACAGGAGGATCGCGGTGGCATAGGGCACCGGAGCAGACAACAAGCGAAGCCTGGGGAGGATCGGGCTGTTCGGCGTCCTCAGGCATGGCAGAGACGGGAGGGAACGTCCGGCTGCGGAGTTCCAGGTCGGTAAAGGGCCCAGCACTTCCACCAAATGTAGAGAGGCACTCTAGTGTAATTATTTAGAGCGTAGAGCACTGCAACGAGAGGTTACACAGCGCAGGCAACACAGGCACACGGCTTCGACCAACTCGTCGTCGTCGTCTTTCTTGAAGCAGTGCATACTGCTCGTTCTTCTTCAGTACAAAACAAACACATCGAAGCAGCGTGCACTAGAGCACTGCATAGGCTCGGGCTTACCCGAAAGCCCAGGCCCGGCCCGGCCCATGGGCCGGGCCGGGCCGGGTAGAGGAGTTTTTTCACGGGCTCGGGCCGGGCCCGGGCACGGCGTGTGCTTTTTGACCCGGGCCCGGGCCGGGCTCGGGCTTTTTGCGACTTATTCTCGGGCTTCTCAACTCTGGAAAACATGTATTTTTCGGTCTCAGGCCGGTTCGGGCCGGTTTCGAGTCGGGCTCGGGCCAGGCTCGGACTTAAGGTAAAGGGGTGGCGGGTCGGGCCGGGCGGGTAACGTAGATTATTTCCGGGCCCGGGCCGGGCCCGGGTCTCGCCATAAAAGTCTTGATCTCGCTCGGGTGGACCGCCCAATGTAAAAATGGGCCCGGGCCGGGCCGCAAAAATCGGCCCGTGCAGTGCTCTAGCGTGCACTACCGACCGGCACATTCAAGACGGAGGAATAACAACACGCCTTATTTTGCCAGTCGCGTGGGACCGGCGCCGCCAGCGCCGTCTGTAGACTTGTGAGGCTGTTGTGGCATCCTTAATGCCAGCAATAATAACCAGAACGTTTTTGCCAGCACGTTTTGTGCCAGTTTGTGCCCAATTACGTATATATGTTGTGAGACAAAAATAACCATCGATCAGTCTATATTGTACGCTACAGTTTAGCGCAAGAAGTAATTCCATAACCAATTCTTGCTTTTGAATCGCTTATGCCGCAAGCAGCCAGCAAAAGCATGGCCTTCGAGATCTGGTTATGTGATCCTCAGAAGTCCGTCGCTGGGCGTGATTTGAACGATTTCAACTCCGATCACCTGCCTTAAAGCGCCTAATGACATTTCCCGCAGCCGTTAGCTGCGCTACCTACGCCGTAACTTCGTTTTAAGTAGCTTCCTGCTGTCTTCAACATTAAATGTAGCTCAGAAAATTTTGACACAATCTCGGAGGTGCACATGGCAGTGTGCGATGTTTCCGTGCGCTTTGTAATTGTCCGTCGCAAAGCAACAAATATACGATGGTTCTTAATTTTGCTCGTGTGGCGCAGGTTATACCCATGTCGTCCATATCTTGCTTTCGTGTCGGTGTGCTTATCGTGCGCGGATTGCACTCATGTCGTTCATGCCTTCTCTGAGTATCGTGCGACCTACGAAGATTCCTCGAAAAAACCGCATGTCTCTGCAGCGTGCATGCGTCGCATTTTAGTGACGTAGGCCAAAATGTGCGGCGGCGTTCTGTGTGTTTGCTGCAAAGTGCTGCAGTCACTGCGTTCCAGCAGATAGACGCGGCTGCTTACGCGCAGTTTTGTTTAGTGTTCTTTGGTAATCTTTTTGATTTACCTGCATCGGCGATAGAAACCGCAATGCGCTTCCTTGACGTTACTTTGTGTAATTTCGCTTTTCGTTTTGTTCGCCTTCTTCAGTGATTGTAAAGATGCTCTTGCTTGATAGTAAAAACCTATGAAATGGGTTTGAAATAATCAGGCTTTTTATTCCTTGGAAATTGGCGCGAGTGGTAATTTTACAAGAGCTTAGCAACAGCTCTGTACATCGAGCGAAAAAGCAAAATATCTAAACGTGTTACAGTACGTGAATCTTACTATTATGTGTCAATATCTTAATACGTTCTCTGCTGAGGGCCTCCCACCACGTTAAAGGCAAATGCAATTGTCCATTTCGCTCTGAACTAGCGCATATCATTTCTTTTTCATACCATTTGTTGCAAGTACAAAAATTTGCTTGGGTGCACTGTTGTCTATTCGAGTTAAAAAGACACTTTGAGATAAAGTAGCAGTCTGGGTCAGTTGGTACATACTGAATAGTAAAAACCAGTCAAAAAACGAAGGACAGAGAAATAGACGTGGCATACACGACGACTGGAAGTCGTCGTGTGTGCCACGTCTATTTCTCTGTCCTTCGTTTTTTTGACTGGTTTTTACTATTCAGTATACACTTTGAGATATTATTCACCAGTATTCGACACCTTCTATTGAAACGTTTATGGAGTGCGAATGGAGAGCCAGTCTATAGACAGGCCGCATTAGAAGTGTTAAAAACGTTCTATAAGCATTCTTCTATAGAATTTAGTACATATGATGTCGACACACCCTCTATAGAACATTTATAGAGAGCGAATGGAGAGCCTGTCTATAGACAGGTCACATTAGAAGTGCTAAAAACTTCTATAAACGTTCTTCTATAGAATTTAGCACGTAAGATATCAATACAGCCTCTATAGAACGTTTGTAGAGGGCTAATGGAGAGCCAGTCAATAGACAGGCCGCATTAGAAGCGCTAAAACGTTCTATAAACCTTCTTCTATAGAATTTAGTACATAAGATATCAATACACCCTCTATAGAACATTTGTAGAGGGAGAATGGAGAGCCATTCTATAGAGAGGCCACGTTAGAAGTGCTAAAGACGTTCTTTAAAAAATACTTTATAGAATTCAGTACATATAACGTCAATACACCCTCTATTGCACTTTTATTGTGCGTTAAATGACATGTTTCTATAGACAGGTTGCTTTAGACTTCGTATAGAGATTCTATGCAGATGACTCTATAGAGCGCGAGTTTCTATAAAGTCAGTTTTGACTTCATAGGAACTCATTAGGAGTTCTAAAGGAACTCTAAATTCATTCTCGTAAGGGTCTAACGATGAGCACCCCTCTTATTCAGCTATAAATGATATGACTAGCGCCACCCTCTTTAGTAACCGACCTGCAATTACAGCCCTTTTCACTGCGTTTAAGGAACCTCAGTGAGGAAATGGGTGTTTCAGTCTTTACAACTCCTCTAATGGCGCCAGCAAAGTTTGTTACAGCCGTGGAAATGGCAAATTGTGAATGCGAAACATCATTTGTAGATGCAACAAAACACGCCCCAGATGCGCACATACATATGCACTTTCGAGAGCTTCAGTCAAAGTACACCTGTCTAGAGTTTTACACAGATGCGTGAAAGGCACAAGCCGGCGTATCTTACGCGGCTCTTGGCCCATCATTTTCGGAATCTGACGTTCTACATCCTGAAACTAGGATCTTCACGGCAGAGGCCTATGCAATACTGTCAGCTGCTAAACACATTAGGAAAGCAAAGCTCCCAAATTCCATTATATTCACAGATTCCCTATGTGTCGTCAAAAGTTACAATCACTACGAAAACAGAAAAATCCTGTTTAAACGACTTGTATTCTCTGCTCTGCAATATGTATGCCTCTAACCAACATGTTGTAATATGTTCGGTGCCTGGGCACAGGTGTTTCGAGGGTAACGAGCTTTCCGACAAAATGGCAACTTCCATAGCAACAAAACCTAGCAATTTGTCCATACCCGTTCCTGCCACAGACTTAAATCCATTTCTACGCAAAAAACTCAGAAACTATTGGCAACACTTATGGTACGAACAAACACTGAATAAACTCCATGTAATTAAGCCCCTTTTAGGGAACTGGCCATCATTACCAAACTCACGACGTACTGAAGTTCTCTATTGCCGCCTTAGAATAGGACATACATATGGTACACATTCATACCTTTTAACTGGTGCTGAACCTCCCCTCTGTGGCAGATGTGGGGAAAGGCTGACCGTACTCCATGTCTTGCTGGAGTGCCGGGAAGCAGAAACAGAGCGTAGAAGACACTTTTCTTTAGCTTATAAACAAAATATCCCCTTACATCCGACACTGTTTCTTGGCCCAGAACCTCTGTTTGAAACCAAGGCAGTGCTTAACTTTGTAAATGATGTTGTGCTGCATGTTATTAGCCAGAGAGATTCGTAGCCCTCCCTCTATCTAGAGGGTATTGCTGCGGGCATACTATTTTTGTAGAGAATGTCCCTCCAAGCCCTTGTGCCCAAGGGTCTCAGTGAAGTGGGAGTGCTAATGGAAGCGACACATTTTTTTATTGCGATAGCAATTATATGGACACTCAAAAGCAGATTTCTGCCGTCGGCGTCGCCGTCGCCGTCGCCGTGAGGTTCCGTATGACGTCATTTGGAGATGAAATCGTCGCCGCGCGCCGAACGCTGTATGTGCGAGTGAAAGGGCGCGAGGGGCGCGTCTTTCACGGGGAGTGAACGCACGGCGGAGAACAAACGCGCGTTCTGCGCCGTGCTCGCTTAAGGGCTGCAGAAGTAGGCGTCTCTTTTCTCCTTTACAATCACCATATATGTAGAGCAAACGCGCCTTCTTCAGACGCGCGAGAGGCCATGGGGGAGGGGGAGGGAAGGGAGCCGACGTTTAGCTGCGGCACCAAGTGCCTATTTATATCAGAGGCTCCAGCAACAGTCACCAACGCCGCACGCATTTTGAGCTAACGCGGGCAAAACGCCCATGGCGTCGACAACAGTTCTGCGTGTTGTTGCTACCAAAGCCGCTCACCTTACTTCGTATCACATTGCTGTGTTGCTATCGCATTCATTGCTTCGCCCTTAGGGCGAAACTGTGACATTTTTTAATGTTATTTCTCTCTAGCGTATATTTTATGGTCATCGCTCAATCACTCGTCATTAGCATTCTTTTAACACTTTTATTTTATACACCTTACAGTGACTATTTTAGGCCCCTATACAGCCTCGTTACATTTTACACCTTTGATACATCGCAGCATTGACTTCCCTATACCATTTCTTGGCGCTCTTTGGCCATCCCTGGCCCTTGCGCCAAAAAAAAAACACTATACGTCATCATCACTCAGAAACATAACGAATTATACCTCTGTCACACGAGCACGAAAAAACTCTTTTACGCCAGCGGTCCTTTACCAAGTTGAAAGACTTTTGAATGAAGAGGTGTTGCGCAGCAGACACACGGCGCCGACGATCTCCTTTTAGTGTTTCCTTCTGGACACGCTACCGAAAGAGTGGCGCTAGCTTTCGAAACAATATCGGCCAAAAATAACTTATGTATCTCGAAATATAAAGTGAGAACTTATTGTTTACACGTTTTTCAAATAAATTTAACATAAGAAACGTTAATATAAACATTTATTGTAGTAGTTTAAAGCGCGTCATTACGTGACATCCCCAGCCCGTTCGACCTGCTTACGAGAGTACAGAAGAAAATGAGCATTGCTGGGTTTACTACACCTTCTACGAGACATAAAATTATTTTTTATGATGATCCTTACTTTCTTTAATATATGATAATTGCTGGTGCCGACAGGTTTCGAGACTACTCCTTTTCGGCCGTGAAGGAGATCGGTGAACTCCTCTTCCAGAAAAGACCGCTTCTGAAAAAGAGATCGCTTCCTGTCGTGTGCCTGCGGGCGAAATTCTTTTTCGGGAGAAGTCTTTTTGCTCAAAAGACTTTCGAGTGCCCGTGTGACAGGGGTATTAGTCGGCCAGTGCACGACATACACATTATGTGCGCGTGTTCTACAGTCGCTTTATTATTTCCTCCCTCTCAGTCACACACAATAATTTGCGCATCCATGTACGACATCACTGAACGGGGCTCTGACGAACGGCGCGTCTCGTGTGGCCGCACAACTACACAAGCATTGCGCGAAAGGAAGATTACGTGACGCATTGACGCGCGCGCAGCCCTGTGCACGCTGCAGTCGCTGGTGCAACTTTAGATGCTGGGCGAGTTGCTTGCGCTAACATGGAAACAAGGACTTGGAAACAAAGGGGCGCTCTAAAACTTTGCTCCGGAAGGGCAAAATGCCTGGCCAAAAAAGGATGCAAGCCCGCAGTGGTGCCATAAGTTCTCCCGCAATCTGAAGAAAGTCGAAAATCCCACAATCTGAAGAAAGTCGCTAATAGGTTGTGGGCCTGTTTTCTTGGCGCCACGCAAGTTGGCTGGACTCACATTAGCCGCGTTTACAAAAAATCAGGATGCAAAAAAAATTCAAAAAAAAACACGCCAGACCGTACGTGAAATGTGCGAGGGGCGCTATATACGATACCGCTGAACTGTGGCAAGTCCTACATGTGCCAAACGAGGGGATGTGTCAATGACCGGGCACAGGAGCATGAATTGTTCATCATGAAGAAAGGTAATGGGCACTTACCTGCGCAATGCATGGCCTGCAGATGTGAGCCACTACTGCGTGAGATTAAGATAATTGGCAGGAGTGGTGATACGTTAGCAAGAGAACTCTTAGAGGCTTATCACATATAAGAGAGAGGCACGAGTTGCATTCGTGATACGTCTGTTTTTCTCCTTTACAACGAGATACAGCTGTCAAAAATTTGGAGGACGCTTCCGCTTCGCCTTTAAGAGTGGCACGCAATAGCATTCAAAGATCCCTGAATGCTTGTCAGGCTTCCCGGCAACCGCGGCTTTCTTTTTTCTCCACGTTTGCCTCTGCGCGCCGCTACCATTTTACGCTACCGAAGAGGCGAGCGCCATCTGGATGGCGCCATCTATCAGGGCGTGCCGCTGTTGGTATGATACAATTGCTAGAAAAGGGGTTTGTGTTTGAGTTTTCTCGTAGCAGAATTATGTTTCCTCGTACATTCAAATTACAATCCGACGCTATCATGTATGTAGGTTGTAGCTAAGTTGTACTTTACGATTTTTCTGACGGATTTTTCATTGAGAAATTCAATTTTTGTTCACTAACGCCTTGCGCCACGTGGAGCGCCTGTATGGTAGGGGTGGTTCGGGATGAATTTCTCTGCCGCAGACGCCAACGCCGGATTGTCTGCGTCATGGGGCCCTTATCGCTATCACGTTACAACGTCACTGTAATCGCTGTGGTCGGCACTGACGCACGCCTGCGCATTTGTTGAATCTTCCTGCTATGCTGTAAGAATCAAACAGTTGAAGTTTAGCACCCAACTTATTGTTTCCTACTTTTCTTTCTGAGTCTTTGTTTTCCTGTTAAAGCAAAAATGTACTTCTCAGAACTTTAGAAGACAGCGGCATTTGCCACTAAAAGGCGAATGCACACGAGTCTCCAGCAATGGGCGCGCACTCTAGACTGACGACATGAGCAGGACATTCCGGTAACCCCGCCGACGGAGAACATGGCAGCCCGCACAAGGTCGATCCAAGTGGTCGCGAAGCTTCGGGCGAGAAGCTGTTCAGAACGAATTGTCACCGACATCAGCAAGGGTGGTTACGGGAGCAGCCATTGAAGCACGACTATGTTTGGAGGGACCAAACATTGCGAAACAAAACGGCGTTTTTAATTAAAGCGATACACAGTTAGATTCATTCAACGCAAATAAAATACCTAATCAATTTTGTATACGCATGGCGAGAATGAAGAAACAACTCTATTTTACTTGATCATTATCAATAAATACCTTTTCTCAGCGCCCACCGTAAGAGCGGTCACCAATAGCGGCGGTCGTTGACACCGCTATCACTTGCATTGCAATGCAGCTCTTTAAGTGGGCCGAAATGGGCACTCGGAGAGTTCACATGTTACAATACGCCCCCCTCACATGTTGTGTTGCTTTGCTTGTCGACTTTTGTCTGAATTTGGTGACGCGTGTAGTTTCATTGTTTCTTAACCTGTTCAGTCAAAAGTAGTGAGTTGCGAAGGCCAGATAATTGTTCACTTTAGTTTATTCGTGGGACAGCGCTGGCCGACGGGCTTGGCGTCCGACGAAAGGCCGAGCACTCTACGCCCAAAGCGTTCGTCAGTCTCCACACAAAGTATGTTCTGCGCAAGGGTGCGGTTTCGACACCCGTATGGCTGAACTTTTCCTGCATTGATTTCCGCGCTGAAAACTCGAAACGCCCATCACGTCGAATGGCGGTGCACTTGAATATACAGCTCTAATGGCAGACCCCCGAAAACAAATTTCGCGCTTTTGAGAACAAAATGACGTCACTTCTGTTTTTAACGGATATGGTGTCACATTATTTTTTCTTCCGCCGGAAGCGTTCCCTCCTCACACAGATGGCGCTAAGCCCCATGAACCACCGATGAACCGCCATGTTTTGAACGTATAGGCTTCTATGGAAGCTTCGCTACCAGGTACCTTGGCCCGCGCTTCGAGCTGGGCCGAGTTGCGTTAGCGGGACTATTCTTTAGTCGTGTAGGCAATCGGCTGCCTCACTTTGGTCATCTGGGTGGGGCCTCTCCTGCCTTCTTAAGATGTACTCGACTATAGACATTTTTAATGTTTGCAAATAAGCCGCGCGTGCGTCCTATTGGTGCTGCTCAGACGCTTCCGGTGGAGCAACTTCAGGATGCTTGTCTCTCCTCTGCGAGCTCGCCGCACCGCCGATGTTTTCTTGCACATCTCAGCAGTGCGGACATGCCGAGCGAATGTTTTAGAGGACTGGACAACAGTGCACAGCATCGCTACCAAGACAAGCTGTCCTTCGAGGGCCAACAGCTGCCGCACCCGCTGGACGACAATGTAGTGCAATTTTCTTTTTCGTCAAGCCCGAGAAATTTTCCGCGTTTCGCAGCAGCGGATATTTTCATGTATTTAGTGGAGCGCGTTTGCTTCCGTACAAAAGAACAATTCAAGAGCCACAAAATGAGTTACGCTTACGATGAATTCCTGCGTGGGAAAGTTATACCCCTGTCACACGGGCACTCGAAAGTCTTTTGGGCAAAAAGACTTCTCCCGAAAAAGAGTTTCGCCCGCCGACACACGACAGGGAGCAATCTCTTTTTCAGAAGCGGTCGTTTCTGGAAAAGGGGTTCGCCGATCTCCTTTACGGCCGAAAAGGAGTAGCCTCGAAACCAGTGGGCACCAGCAATTATCATATATTAAAGAAAATAAGCGAATGCATAATTTTCTGTCGCCTAGGCTCATCATAAAAATAATTTTATGTCTCGCAGAAGGTGTGGTGAACCCAGTAATGCTCATTTTCTTCTGTGCTCTCGTAAGCAGGTCGAATGGGCTCGGAATGTCGCGTGATGACGCTTTTTAAACTACTACAATAAATCTTTATATTAACGTTTCTTATGTTAAATTTATTTGAAAAACGTGTAAACAATAAGTTTTCACTTTATATTTCGAGATACATGTTATTTTTGGCCGATATTGTTTCGAAAGCTAGCGCCACGCTTTCGGTAGCATGTCCAGAAGGAAACACTAAAAGGAGATGGTCGGCTCCGTGTGTCTGCTGCGCAACACCTCTTCATTCAAAAGTCTTTCAACTTGGTAAAAGACCGCTTGCGTAAACGAGTTTTTGCGTGCTCGTGTGACAGAGGTATTAAACGTGTAATGTCGTTCAAGGCAACCATCGAGAAGACGCTTGAAATGCGCGCCACGCAATACAACCGCCGTGCACTGACAAACTACGCCGAAGCTCAAGCGCTAGGTGCCGACGACGTGTGAGAGACGATCAGAGCGGTCCTACGGGAAGAGCTGCAGAAGTTATGCCCAAGGTCACAGCCACAGGTGGCCTCGAACGCTGACATAGTTAAAGGAGAGGTTCAGAGGTCACCGGAAGTGCCAGAAGTTCCGGCGTCGCCTCAACCACAGCGGAAATGATGACCTACGCTGCCGTCGGCCGCCGTCAAGGTCCCCCTCCGTGTTCGCGCCAGGGCCCCGCAAAGCCCGGCCCACATTCAGCGTTTTCACCGGCGTTTCCTGCCGTTGCGTCTCTCGGCGTCATTGCATCAACGGCGCCGGAGAGGTCACCCAGCCACATGAGACGCACGCAAACAGCGCCAGTCCAGCGTCGCACAATGTGACCAGACAGATTTAACCAGAAGCAGTGTGCAATGTCATTCAAGTAACTATGAGTAATGTTCCCGATTAAGGTTTTTAAGCCCTGTTTATAGTTCTGGTTCTGGTTTATAGTTCTGTTTATAGTTATAGGTCCTTAACTTGTTCTCGAGCTTCTTTGTTAACCTCCAAGTTTCTGCCCCGTATGTTAGCACCGGTAGAATGCAATGATTGTACACTTTTCTTTTCAACGACAGTGAGAGCTTACCACTGTCGTTGAAAAGAAAAGTGTACAATCATTGCATTCTACCGGTGCTAACATACGGGGCAGAAACTTGGAGGTTAACAAAGAAGCTCGAGAACAAGTTAAGGACCGCACAAAGAGCAATGGAACGAAAAATCTTAGGAGTAACGTTAAGAGACAGGAAGAGAGCGGTGTGGATCAGAGAACAAACGGGGGTAGACGATATTCTAGTTGACATTAAGCGGAAGAAATGGAGCTGGGCAGGCCATGTAATGCGTAGGATGGATAACCGGTGGACCATTAGGGTAACAGAATGGATACCAAGAGAAGGGAAGCGCAGTCGAGGACGGCAGAAAGTCAGGTGGGATGATGAGGTTAGGAAATTCGCAGGCGCAAGTTGGAATACGCTAGCGCAAGACAGGGGTAATTGGAGATCGCAGGGAGAGGCCTTCGTCCTGCAGTGGACATAAATTATAGGCTGATGATGATGATGATGATGATGATAGTTCTGCGGCACACACACACACACACACATTCACGGCAGCGCTCTCGAAGGTACGAGCGGCTGCTTTCTCAGACGGCGCCGCCTCGCCGACGAGACACTGGCGCCACGTGGTGGCACGCACGCGAAATGGTTGCTGCGGAAGTCGCTTGCAAAAGTTGCCAGCAGCGCAGCCGCGGCCATGCGCTGATTGGTCGGCGCCACGTCGGCGCTCATCGATCCGCTTCCGGCGGCGCCGCCGGCGCCGAGATTTCTGGTGTACCTTGAGTACGACGTTTCGGCTTGGCGCCTCCCTCAGCGTCGACGCTGAGCGGCGCCGGGTGACGAAACGCCAGGAAACGCCGGGAAAACGCCGAATGTGGTCGGGCCTTAACGCCGCAGTTCCGTCGTCCACCGCCGCCGCCGCCAGCACGCCCGCCCGTCGCCCAACGCAGCTACCAGAGGAAGACGGACATTTGGCGTTCCGCCGACCACCGCCCGCTCTGCTATCACTGTGGGGAAGCCGGACATGTCTACCGCCGATGCCCATATCACAAGATGAGCCTACGAGGGTTCGCCGCCAACGCGCCACGTCCACAGCTTGGCGAGCGGCCACGTGACATCGCCGACCACCTCGCTGGATCCCAGTGGCAACCACGACAACCCACACACACACGACGTTCTCTTGCAGAGACATGATACGGGCGTTGCCGCAATGGCGGTTCGGAGCCAGTGTCAATATTGACACGTGTACTTGTTTATCTTTCAGTGGTCATCGCTGAAAGATAAGATAGCTGAGCTACGTGAAGGGAAAGCAACAGTGATGCTGACAAACTTCAGGCCGCTTCATTTCACCGCATCGCCGTCAGTACACCGGACCCACCCGGGGCCGTTCTGGGAACTGAAAGCAGTCACCGATGGAGGTGCGGTTGCTGTACGACGCAAGGCCGAAGATACTCCGCCGTCGTCGACGACGACGATTCGCGAATCATCACGACGAGGTATCAGCACACCGCCTGGCAACACTTCGCCACCGAGAGAAGACCTGCTGACGCGACGTAGCAGAATCGGAGCAATTCGACTCAGCCATGATCCGACGCCACGACTTCATCGCAACGCCAGATGACGGTCACCGCTCTCGCCGACACTGCAACCAACTATTCCATCTTGAGTGGCCCGTTCGCCGCCAAGTTGAAAAAGGTGAAAATGGCCTGGCAAGGACCCGATATCCAGACAGCGGGAGGCCACCTAATAACTACGGCTGGAATCTGCACAGCGCGAGTCACGGTTAACAACCGCACTTACCCGGCGAGCTTCGTAATCCTGCAGCACTGCTCCAGGAATGTCATCCTAGACATGAACTTGCGAAACCAACCCGGTGCAGTCATCGACTTAAGATGCATTTCGATAACGCTCTCAACGTACAAAGTGTTACCACCGGATACAAACAACAGTTACCATGCCTTGAATGTGCTTGAAGAACAAGTCAGCGTTCTGCCTCGATCCAGTGTAATAATTTCCGTCAGTACCGAAGTACCTGCAGACATGGAGGGCGTCATCAAGTTCAAGTTATTATTCTTCTAGTACACACTAGAAACGTCCTCAGGAGCTAAAAGCTGCTGTCAGCAGCTTGCCAGGACCCATGTGGTGATCGAGGGCGATCACCACTTACTGCTCGACCATGAAATTTGCGTCGCTAGAGGCATAGCTGAGCTACGTGAAGCGAAAGCAACAGTGATGCTCACAAACTTCAGCCACGAATACAAGCACATTAACAAAGGCACTACGGTCGCCTACATCGACGAAATAGTGCAAGCCAGCAGTGCTTTCGCCTTCACCGATTCCAGTGCACCTGCAACGACGACGGTAGTATCTGAACGAGCTTTCGACGTCAATCAGAACCTTCCCAGGCATAAGAAAGAACAGCTAAAAGCCCTGCTTCTGCAATACAAGGACTGATTCTCGTCGTCCTCAAAAATTTGACAAATCCTATCGCCAAGCACCGCATCATACCCGACGAATATGTCCGTCCACTCTGTCAGAGCCCGTACCAAGTTTCGGCGCACGAACGCGAGGCCGTGGGCGTCCCCCGTGGTGTTGGTGAAGAAGGATGGGACCCTACGTTTCTGCGTCGATTATCGTCGCCTAAGCAAAATCACGAAAAAGACGTATACCCTCTCCCACGGATAGAAGACGCCTTGGATCGACTCTACAAGGCAAAGTATTTTTCGTCAATGGACCTCGACACCGGCTACTGGCAAATCGAAGTCGACGAGCGGGACCGGGAGAAGACTGCCTTTATAGCACCAGATGGACTGTTCCAGTTCAAGGTCATGCAGTTTGGTCTTTGCTCGGCACCTGTGGCTTCCCAATGCGTCATGGATACAGAACTGGCAGGCTTGAAGTGGCAGCTAGACTTGCCTCGTATACTTTGACGACGTCGTTGTGTTTGCCTCAAGCTTCGAAGAACACCTCCGGCGCCTTGAAACAGTTCTTCAAGCAATCAAGACCTGCGGACTCACGTTGAAGCCAGAAAAGTGCCGCTTCGCGTAGCAGGAGCGCTTGTTTTTGGGCCACGTCATCAACAATTCTGGAGTGTGCCCTGACCCACAGAAAACTGCGGCCATCACTGACTTTGCTCCGCCCGCCGACAAGAAGGCAGTGCGTAGATTTCATGAACCGGCGCATCGTCAGAGACTTTTCACGGATCGCCGAGCCACTGACGTACCTCACGAAGGCCGACGTCGAGTTCAATTGGGCGACGCCGCACGTCGAAGCATTTGAAGAACTGAAGCTACGCCTGCAATCGCCGCCAATACTTGCGCATTTCGACGAAAACGCCGATACCGAAGTCCACACCGACGCAAGCAGCGTAGGACTGGGCGCCGTGCTTGTGCAGAGGACTGGCGGTCAAGAAAGGGTTGTGAGTTACGCTAGCCGGTCGCTGTCGACCACAGAAAAGTAGTGTCTCGCCATCATCTGGGCTACATCAAAGTTTCGCCCCCACCTCTATGGCAGGCCCTTCAAAGTTGTGAGCGACCAGCACGCCTTGCGTTGGCTAGCTAACTTGAAGGATCCTTCAGGTCGCGTCGCACGATGGAGTTTGAAACTTCAGGCATTCGACATCACCGTCGTTTACAAGTCCGGGCGAAGGCATTCTGACGCCAACTGCTTGTCGCGCGCCCCTGTCGAACCCCCACCCGAGGACGACCAGGATGACGATAAATTCTTGGGATCCATCAGTACCGACGAATTCGCCGAAGAACAACGAGCCGACCCGGAACTGAGGGGCCTTGTAGACTACCTGGAAGACAAGACCGTCGTTGTACCGAAAGTGTTCAGGCGAGGATTGGCGTCGTTTTTCTTGCAAAACGACATTCTCCTAAAGAACTTCTCGCCACTCCGAGCCAACTACCTCCTCGTGGTACATTCGGCATTGCGCCCAGACGTTCTGCAAGCTCTCCATGACGACCCAACGGCTGGACACCTCGCTTTTTCCCGCACGCTCGCGAGGATACAAGAAAAATACTACTGGCCTCGCCTCACTGCCGACGTCGCCCATTACCGAAAGACATGCCGAGACTGTCAGCGACGCTAAACACCGTCAATAAGGCCAGCCGGACTTTTACAGCCAATCGAACCACCTCGCCGACCGTTACAGCAGATCGGAATGGACTTACTGGGAACTTTCTCGACGTCAACGTCCGGGAATAAATGGATCGTCGTAGCTACGGACTACCTCACCCGCTACGCTGAAACAAAAGCCTTGCCCAAAGGCAGTGCCGCCGAGGTAGCCAGATTCTTCGTTGAGAACACCCTTCTGCGTCACGGTGCCCGAGAAGTCCTCATCAGCGACAGAGGTACGGCCTTTACGGCAGATATAACTATATAACTCAAGCCATCCTGGGAAAACAAGGGGAATGCGGGAGATGGCGATTCAAGACGATGAGTAACACGAGAACAAGGTGAGAGCAGGAGCGAACATTTCGACAAGTGGACTTGTCTTCTGCAAGGCGACATATGCTCTCCGCGGCACAGTATATATAGGTAGGGTTCTTCTAAAGGAAAAAGAAGGTGAGGCGGGTGGGTGAGGTGACGAGCGAGAGTGTGTTAGCGGCGAGGGTGTAGAATCGAAAAGAAATATAATGCACTACTGATAGTCGGTGGAGGAGTTTGAGGCAGCGCCGTGTGTTAACAGGCTGACGTGTCATGGCAGGTTCCTCTTGTGATGCAAGGAGTCTGGACAACGGGGGGAGGGGGGGGGGGGTCTGCTCTGCTGGAGGTCAGTGAAACATCGTATCTGACAGGGAGAATAAAAGTAGTGGCAGAAAAATGGTGTTCGGGCGCACAAAAAAAGAATAGTGGGGGGGGGGGGGGGGCATAGATATATAAGCAAAAGAACGAAAGGACTGAGTGAAAACAAAAGGAGGTTGGAATATTATTGACAATCGAATAACAAAAAAAGAAAAACTAAGCAACTCAATGAACAATAACTAAGTGCTGTTGCCTATGCTTTTCAATTTAGCATAGCGAATAGATTCTAAATCTGCCTTTGAAACGTTCATGCCTATTGGTTCCAATGTCTTGAACTTATGCATGAGGTACGATTCTCTATATTTTCTGTCTCGCGCAGAACGCAAATTTGACTACAGTATGTAGAGTTTAGGTTCATCAAAGTTATGACCCGATTGGTTGAAATGCTCGGCGACAGCTTTGGGATGCTTTTTAGCTGTGTCCGCGCGATGTCCGTTTAGCCTGATGTTTACCCTCACCGATATCCCGTTTACCCTCACCGATTGTCCCGTTTCACCGATATATCGGTGAAACGGGACAATCACGTGGCCAAAACATTCGCCTTGACAGGCTATGAGAAGGAATTACAGACGGAAATAGCTGTGGAGCTCTGTTTGACGTTCACTGTCGCAAAAGGTAGCAGCAGACCTTTTCCAGTATAAAAGCGGCCACATGGAGAAACTAGGGCGACGGCGTCAGAGAGGCTGCTGCAATGCATATATATAATCACTGACGAGTTGGGAGGCACCTTGATGTCACGCCTGACGTGTAGTTTGTGCCCAAAAGAAGCATTATGGGCAAGTGTCATATCTGAGATATGACACTTGGCGACAATTCTAGTTCGGCCCATGCGCAATGAATGACGGCATTGTGGCGGGCGAAAAAGTCCCACCCCAGGATAACTTCGTGGGAGCATGGTTAAATCACAATAAATTCGACGGCATATACAACGTCTTCGATGACGTTATCGCCGCTATCCGGTGAATACGCTGTGCGCCTGCTGTGCGGAGGCAGAATCCAGCAAGGGTCGTCATGACCTTTCGAAGGAAGCGACAAAGCTTTGCGTCGATAACTGATACGGGCTACGTTGAGGACTTTCGCGTTTCGGCAGCGTCACAGCCTTTGCCTCATGAACTGCGACGATTAGTTTTCATCTTGTTTTCATCAGTTTTCAACGAGACCGCATCGGGGATGGGTAGCGTCGAGAAGGTGAGCGGCGGATGTTGGCAGACCGGCGGAATGGAGGTGACGCAGCCCTAGGTTCGTCGTCGTAATATGGGCGTGGAGAACCCACCATACGACTTGGGCATATGGTGTAGCGCTACGCGGCTGCACGCGACTGCAGTGGCGTGCGACGTGGCCTTCGTAGCCGCACGCAAAACATATCGGCCGATTGTCCACTCTATGCCACCGAGTCGCTGCGGCAGGTCCCAACCATGTGGGAGAACGCGTTGGCCGGGGCGGCTGTTGAAGCGACTGCATGGCAGGCTGTTATCGGGGCATAGCAAGGACTTCGGCGTACGTGCGAGGTGCCCGTTGAGGGAGTTGTTGGGGCTGGATGACGACTTCCGCGTAGCTGAGTGGCGCAGCCGTCGGGATCTGTTGGGGCCTGGCCATGACTTCGACGTAGCTATGAGGCGCAGCCGCAGGAACGTGCTGGTGGTGCTCAGGCAAAACGTTGTTGATTTGTTGCGCTATGGCGCGGCGTAGTGGAGGTGCAAAACTCGGCGTTGGCGCGTGCACGAGCTGCGGCTGTGCAAAATCCATCAATAAGAGTTGCCGGGCAACTTCCTCGTGGACGAACGCCTTCACTTCTGCGAGCAACGCTGCCTGGTCTGACATGACAGCCAAACCAGCGAAGTGTTCGTCAAGCGGTAGAGATCGACGGGTCAGTGACCGCTGCCTGCTGAGTTCTTCATAGCTCTGGCACAGTGTGATAATTTCGGCCACAGAGCCAGGATTTTTGGCCGGCAACATGTTAAAGGCGGCGTCCTCTATGCCCTTCAGGATGTTTCGGATTCGATCAGACTCCGCCATGGTCGAATTGACTTTTCGGCATAGGTACAGCACATCTTCAATATAACTGGTGAATGTTTCACCTGGCTGTTGAGCTCGTTCTCGCAAACGCTGCTCGGCACGCATCTTGCGAACAGCATGACGACCAACTACATCGGCGAGGGAAGTCTTAAATTCGGACCTTGTCAGAAACTCTGCTTCGTGGTTATTATACCACAGGCTGGCCGACCACCGAGGTAGAACAGAACATGGCTAAGTTCGGCCGCTTCGTCCCACTTGTTATGGGCGCTAACCCTGTTGTACGCCGTGAGCCATTCATCCACGTCAGTGTCGTCCGCTCCAGTGTAGATAGGAGGGTCGCGATGACGAGGCACCCCTGGACACGCAGTGGGTGCGGGAGGAGGCGTTTGCTGGGAGGCGTCTTGGGGCATGGTAGATGGTAGGGTGCGGGACCTGTGATCCAGGATTATTGTCTGTGGGTTACCCAGCACCTCCACCAATTCTAAAGGCGTTTATTTGGCAGAGCTCGAAGCAGTGCCACGTCAATGGTCAGGGCAGTCAAAGCTTCCAAGCACGAGAGCCATTGCCGAGCTAGAGCGCTGAACCCACTAGCCTCTCTCTTCTCTACAAAATAATAAAATAATAAAGGAAGAGTGAGTGCTCAGGCAACATGAAGTAGCATTTCCTTAAAATTGCATTGGGCGCTTTTGATTGTTCAAAAATTCTTAGCATTTTCATGTACCATGTAACAAATTATCTTTGTGAGGGAGCATGTGATACTTGGCGAATAATGCCCGGGAATCTGATTTGCAAAGAGCAGATGACAGAGCTTGTGCATTAGCAAGTAGGAGCTTGCTACATTGTTTCTGTTATGGTCGTCATGGCTATGACTATAAAAGAAACACATTGGGACTCAACATGTTACTTCTCCGATTGTCATAAAACATCCTTAAAAGTAACTAAGCTTGTATGTCAAATTTTGCATTCCCAATCTGTACGATACAAAACTGTAGGCTGCTGCTTTCATGATAGGGCTCACACTCCTCTAACTGGTAGAATTGCGAAGATGGGGCACGTAGTTCTAGAGGACCTGTTGTCATTATGGTGACCGTTGAGCTTCTTATGGCTTGGGTATGGGCAGCTTGCAGACCATAATGTCTTTTGTCCGTATTCCTGAAAATAAAATGAAAATGACACATGCAAGCAAAATGTGGTGAGCAGAAGTTATTCCAATAAATGAACAAATCACGGTTCTGGTTGAAGTGTTCAGAAACATGCCTTGCGAAGATTCTGGCCCTTAATTGATGTTATTTCCAGTGGTGACACATTCACTGTTGACTTGTACGTCCAGAGACAATGGAGTCCAAAGTGTTGAACAAATATGAGCATCGTCTTAGAGGTTGCAGTCGAAAGAAAAAAGAGCTTCAATTACTATGGAGGAAGCATGGGTGAGCTTGTGATTCATGTATGACAAAGAACAGTGCACAAAGGGCTCCAGGACAGAAAAGCACACACACAACACTGTTTTGAGTGTGCATTTCTTTCAGTGGTGTCCTTGTGTGGGCTGTGCCTAGTCAAGCCTCGATTAGATGACAATTGTTTCGGCCGGATACTAGTAATAAACAGTCATTTTATTATGTCTCAGATGCAATTATTCTAACTGTATCACCGGAAGTAAATTTGCCCCTAATGTGCCGAGAATTTACCACGGTGTATCATTTGTGGAGAAACAGCCAAAACTGTTTATTATTTATGCTGTACTCCATGTTAGGAATTTTAGCAACATGAAAAAATAGCAAGAGACTCGTTTGAAATGCTTTTGAAGAGCAATAACTTTATAATTATTACGATGTTCCACTTTAAGGAAATCACTACAGGAATCTGTTTTATACGCCGTGCACGGAAGGAAATTCAAACTTTAAAATGCGAAGCACTGCTTTTTTTTTACTCACCGGCCAGCACGCCCAGGGGTTACAAGGTTAATCCTCTTTTGTGGTGCAGTCTTCAAGCCGACTGTGCTCGGTTTCAGCGATGAATTTTCGCGCCGGCAAGCACATTTTTTTACAAGTAACACGTCATTACGCGGCCAGACGCGGCAGATCAATAACGGCGGAAGCCGTGCATGCAGCCGTTATGCCAGTGAAACGCCGCAGCTGATAAAGTTCACCGTCTTTAAACACGTTCGCTTGGTCGTAGCCATCGATTGTTGGAGGCATAAGCTGGCTGAGATACATTATTGATATCTAATTAAAACAAACCTGCGTGATGCTGCTCAAAGGAAAGGCCCACCTCGTTCGCAAATATTACCGCCGTACAATTGAATCGATAAACGGCACGGACTGGAGTCGATACCAGTGGGCTGCTGCTTATCACACGTCAGTAAGGTCTCATAACCTTTATTCAAGTAATAAAGCACTGACTTCAATAACAAAAATCCAATAGAAACAATGTCCTGCTTATTTTGTAAAAAATGACGTGAACGATTTTTGGCGGTTATTATGTGGATATTTATAGATCAAATATTTCGCCGCGTTGAGTGCCCCTAGCAGGAAAAATACAAACTAATGTATGCGACCACATTACAGTAGCTCCATTTGCGCGCTTCATGCTGGAACACGCCGCGGTTGATTCAAGGTCGATCCACATAGGTCACGAAGCTTCGCGCGAAAAGCGGTTCAGAACCAATTGTCACCGACATCAACAAGGGTGGTTATGGGAGCAGCGATTGAAGCGCGACTATGTTTGGAGGGAATAAACACTGGGAAAGAAAAAGGCGTTTTTAAATTAAAGCGAGACGCAGTTAGATTCATTCAACGAAAATAAAATTCCTAATTCAATTTATACTACGCATGGCGAGAAAGGATACAACTGTATTTTACTAGATCATTATCAATAAATAAATTTTTCAGGGCCCACCGTGAGAGCGCCCATCGATAGCGGCGGGCGTTGACGCCGCTATCACTTGCAATGCCATGCAACTCTTGCAGTGCGTGGAAAGGCGCGCTCGTAAACTTCAACTGTTACAATACGCCCCCCTCACATGTATTGTGTTGCATCTCGACGTTTGTCTGAATTAGGTGACGCGGGTAGTTTTATTGTTTCTTAACCTGTGCAGTCAAAAGTAGCGAGTTGCGACCATTAGATACTTGTTTACTTTAGTTGTTTTCGTGCGACAGCGCTGGCCGACGGGCTTGGCGTCCGACGAAAGGACGAGCACTCTACGCAATCTACGCCCAAAGCGTTCGTCGGCCTGCAAAAAAAGTATGTTCTGTACAGCGATGCGATTTCGACACCCGTACGGCTTTTCCGGCATCGCTTTTCCCGCTGAAAACTCTGAACGCCCATGAAGTCGAATGGCGGGGCATTTGAATATACAGCTCTAATGGCAGGCCTCCGAAAACAAATTTCGCGCCTATGAGAACAAAATGACGTCACTTCTTTTTTAACGGATATGACGTCAAATTATTTTTTCTTCCGCCGGAAGTGTTCCCTCCTCACACAGATGGCGCTAAGCCCCATGAACCGCCGGTAAGCAACCATGTTTTGAACGTATGGGCTTCTATGGAAGCTTCGCTACCAGGTATATTTACCTTGGTTGATTTTTCACCCTCTGTGGCCATTTCTTGAAATCGAGAGTGTGCGGGACCTGGTAAAACCAGCGTAGCACTACGCGATAACGGAACTACTGAAACTCGAAAGCGCGCGGCGCAGAGTCGAGCGAAAACGAAACCTTTACCCCACCCATGTCGTTATCAAGGGTAACGCAAAAAGTAGTTTTTTCCAAGAATCTAATAGAAGTACACAAGTAGCATTTTCTTCCGTCTTATTATCCAACAAAATTATCTTTTTAATCCAAGTGGTTGAGTACTAATGACATAATATTTTTAAGGAGTGCCTTCGTGATCGGGTAAGTACCTGAATGTCCCTGGGGGGGTCTCTTATCGTGTCCTGCATTTACCTCAATTTCCCGATTACTACAGCTCTGTTCGCGATTATATTCGCTTAGACGTTTTAGAGCATTGCTGTATCACTTTAGCTTGACTTTTATTGCGATAGCAATTATATGGACACATCTACCGGATTTCTGCTGTCGTCGTCGCCGTCGCCGTAAGGTTCCCTATAGATAAAATCTTCGCCGCGCGCCGTATGCCCGAGCGGAAGCGGGCGGGGACGCGCGCTAGGAGAGCGAACGCACTCAAACTCCCACGCGCAAGCAAGGAAGCGGAAGCCAGCGCCGGATAGGAGCGCGGGGGGGGGGGGGGGGCACTTCTACGCTGCCGACAACCGCGCTCGTCGCTCGTCCGCACCGTCTCTATCTCCACACGGCTCTGACCTTTATGCGCCGTGCATCGCACTCAGTTTCCGTAGAAGCGATAGACCGCACGTACCTTCGCCCGCTGCTGCGGCGTATATATGCGCTTGCTGCCCAGCCTTTGACAGTCGTTGTCGGCAGTAATTCAGTGTGATCTATTCATGTTGTTTGTGCGCGCTCACACCACGCTTGTTCAATCAGTTAGTAATAGTCGGGCCACATTTTCCAACGCACGCTACACATGAAAAATGCTGCGGGTCGGCAGGGCAGCGCTACAGGTGTGTCCCTTCGCACGCGCTGCCCACGGGAAGCGCTTCTCATCAACACCACCGTTTCACACGCGCCTCCTCGTGGTTATCGAGTCTCTCTTCATGTCGGTCTACTTACGCACAGCACACGCTTTACTTAATCAGCTCATGTTTACTACAATTCATATGCTACCAAAGCCGCTCACCTTACTTCGTAGACATTGCTGTGTTGCTATCGCATTCATTGCTTCGCCCTTAGGGCGAAACTGTGACATTTTTTTTATTTGCCTTTAGTGTCCCTTAAATAAAGGTCACCTCAGCAGTGCGGTCTGTAGCTAGTTGCTTGAACGCTAATTGCATTACCGCCGACAGTCATGTTGAGATGGATTGTACCGTAATTTTACAGCGAACCAGTTTAAGGCTAGGGTTCCGTGGATTTTTCAACTCAGGCCCGAATTTATTGTAAAATCACTTCATTCTAAGAACAACCTTATACGTCGAATCACTGGATATGCATTTTGGGTAAATTAGTTATCAATAGGCGCCATTGTCAACATAATCTACCACAGATGGTAGATAATAAAGGTCTCTCCAAGATTTCACCGCTGTGCGGCCCGCGGCGGCCATGTATACGGTACATCGCCTCTATTAGTAGTCATTCCAAGCTCGTGCGCGATAGTTTCCTTCCGCTCTCCTGGGGAGGCGGCACCGTCGTACGTTGTCGGCAAGACAAGCTGCCGTTCTCATTTTAACGCGACAGCGTTGAGGGCCCCGTGTCGCAGAGAAATCCAGTGTCGGCGTCGGTGCTGTTGTCGGTAAAGAAAGAAAATCGTCCCGTACCACGCAGGCCCTCCGCGTGGCGCAGAGGCGCTGGTCAACTAATTGAATTTCTCGAAGTAAAATGCGTCAGAAAAATCGTAAAGTACGACTTAACCACAACCTGCAGGCATGCTAGCGCTAGATAGTAATTTGAATATACGAGAAAACATAATTCTGTTACGCGGAAACTCGAACACAAACCCCTTTTCCAGCATTTCTACCATTCATACAGCGGCGCGCCATACAAAAAAGAAACACTTTAGAGAAGAGAAACTACTTTCCACAGTGGTACGAAAATAAGAAGCGGCAGCGCATGAAACTTACGTAGGCATAAGACAGATGCCGCTGCTCAAACAGGAAGCGGAAATGTAGTTTTTTTAGCAAATTCAATATGGCCGCTTTTTACCGGTCGTGTACCCTGGTACGCGCCGCGCTCGCCCGGTTGGCGTTGCGGCACGCCTCATTAGAGAGTTTTAGTTTCACGCACGTGGATGCTTTGCGTACGCAAACGTGAGAACTCTGCGTATGTTCCGCAGCACGCGTCCGCTACGTTTATAGTTTCACGTACGCAGAAGCAGCGCCAGAAGTCCCTGCGTGGAGCCCTCGCATACATACGATGGATGCTTCCGCATGCGAAAAATATACTGACCTTTACCGTCTATCTATTTGCGCTACACACAACTGAAGCAGCAAGGTGCAGAGGCTTTTGCTGTCCTTGTCAGCGTACTGCGTGAGCAGGAGGTCTGCGCGATCGTGCACAGTTCGAGCACTGAACACTTTTCCCTGGCCGCCGACAGCCGCACGGCGATTTCAGTCCATCTCATTGGATGCCGCATCATGTCTTCGAATGGGTTGCACTCTCGAACACCACGAAGTAGATCTAAGTCGTCACTTTTTGAAAATCTTAGGCGCAGAGCACTGCTCGGAGCATTCGCTTGGTCTGCCGCCATCTTGAAACCTGCTGTCTCTCGATAGTTTCGTAACTCGCGAGAGCGCCCCTTCGGACCGCCATGTACGTAGAGCACGCAACGCAAGCGCGAAGTTTTCACGCGCGTCCGCAAGATGCGCGGGCGGCCTCCACGTTCTGCGCATGCGCATTTCAGTCACGTAGGAGCTCCACGTACGCCAACTCTTCCACGTACGTGAAACTAAAACTCTCTATTGTCTTGGCTGCGCGTAGTTTTTGCGGTATGATTTCAAGGAGACCAAAGAGCCTCTACTGACGCCCATAAAAACAAGACACAAGTGAGTGAACAGAACGTGCGACTTTATTGGCAGAAGACAAGCAGTGCACTTCTCGTATAAGAGCAGAAATAAAAATTGCATGTCGAGATACGCTGGAATCATTAGCGCGTACTCGTAAACGGCTCACCTTCGTCGTCGCACATGGCGGTCTGGTAACGAGCGACAACCAGCAGTGCAAGCAGATTGGACAGTGTCCTACCTGTTTGCACAGACAGTCGCCGTTGAAGATGAGCAACTTGCATTGCGAAGGAATCGGGTGACGCAGGCATCTGCTGCCACAGCCAACACAGCGACTTGGACTATACGGAAATTGAACGTTACCTTCGTTCCAACCTGCTCGTTATTTTTTTGCTATTTTGGGGGCCACCAATGTGTAGGTCACACTTGTGTGTGCGAGTCAACTTTAATAAATATCCGGCAAATTGATGGCCTGGGTCTAGGCCGCGCCGGGGGCAGCAGAGAGACCCTGTCTCTCGGTAGCTTCCCGGGCTTGCTGGATGGGCCAAAGTTGGTCCTGAAGATCAGAGCTAGTCAGTGCGGTTCACCACCGCGCCCTTAGTTCATCCGGGGAGACTGCAATTCTCTGAACTATTTCACAATCCAGAGTATGTGTTCTAGGGTGGCTACTATATCATTAAATAACTTACATTTGGCCTGAGGGTATAAATCTGGAAAGATGCAGTTAAGATGTACCGGGTTCGTGTAAGTTCTGGTTTGAAGTCGCCTCCAGTCAACCGCCTGAGACCTGTTTAATTTTTGGTTAGGAGGTGGATATATACACCTCGACTTTTTGTAGAATTGGGTAATGTCACTGAATGAGAAAAGTCTAGCCCTATCCATCCGTTCCATCTCCACCTCTGCCAGAGCCCCCCCTAGTCGGGTGCGGTTAGTGAGTCCTCGCGCAACACGATGGGCAGACTCGTTAAGGTTTGGGTTGGCGGTGGATTCGCAGTCTGTGTGGGCTGGAAACCAGATGATTTCCTTGTAACATTCCTCAGATGATATAAGTTTGGTTTCACTGCTTATAATTTTTGCAGCTTCAGCTGATATCCGCCCTCTGGCATAATTTTGTATAGCCGATTGAGAGTCGCTAATAATGTATCTATTTTTGGGAGAAGCGATAGCCAGAGCGATGACAACCTCCTCCGCAACCTCAGAGACAGTGGTTTTGATTGAACACGTGCGTACGTTTCTTGCTTTGTATTAATTGCTACTGCTGTAAATGCTAGGTGATTTGGAAGTATTCCGCGGCGTCCACAGAACAGGCGCTCCTCATCATTGCCATAGGCTTGAGTATAGTTTTAGCTCTGCTCGTTCTCCCTGCCCTGATGAAGTCCGCCCGGTGCATATTTTTGGGTAAATTGGGGATTTAATCATGCTCCTGATCTCTCTGGTCAACGTAACCTTCGGTCCTTGCTGGTTATGGTATTATTCGTAATTTGTCAAGTATACTTCTGCCAGTCCGGCTGCTAGCGAGTCTTTCCAGCTGAGCTATCTGCTGAGCTTCGATCAATTCTTCTAAGGTGTTATGCATGCCAGCTGCATTAATCTCTCTGTACTGGTGCTGTCGGGCAAGCCTAGGGCCTGCTTAAAAGCTTTCCTTATGAGCGTATTGATTTTGTCCTTTTCTGCCTTGTACCAGTTAAGGTACGCAGCTATGTAAATGATGTGGCTTATCGCAAAATATTGAATGAGTCTAACAATGCTAGCCTCTTTCATTCCCTGATACTTGTTCGTGATTCTCATAATCAGCCTAATAGCGTTAGTGACCTTGGTCCCGAGCTTTTAACCTTTACCGGCGAGCTTCGCCGTTAGTTCCTTTAGACTCAATATTGAGTCCCAGGACCCTAATTTGTTCAACGATGGGGATGGCCGCCCCATTCTTTGTACGAATGTGTATCTCTTCATACTTTCTCTCTCTTTGATGTGCCCCTTGCGCAGCCTGCCCTTGAGGGTGGGCCTGTAAAGGAGAAGCTCTGATTTCTCTGGGGAGCATTCAAGCCCCGTGCCTGTAAGGTACTCCTCTACTTTACATACCGCTTCCTGTAATTTCTGTTCTATCTCTCCATCACTGCCTTGCGAGATCCATATGGTAATGTCATCCGCGTACAAGGAATGATTGATTCCTTCGATGTCTTCAAGCTTTTCTTGCAATCCTATCATAATGAGGTTAAAGAGCATGGGCGATATCACGGAGCCCTGAGGCGTTCCCGAACTGCCCATGTCCCTCACCTCTGACTTGAGTTCCCCCATCGTGAGGGTAGCCTTCCTATTCGTTAGGAAGTCTCGGATGTAATTGTACGCCCTTTCTCCGAGGTTTAGGTGGCTGACCTGACTGAGTATGGCCGAATGTGCTGCTTTGTTGAATGCTTTCTAGAGATCCAACCCTAACATAGCTCTGGTGGACCTCGTTTTACTGTCTAGTTTCTGATGCTTGATTTGCAGTATAACGTCCTGAGTAGAAAGACCAGCCCGAAAGCCCAACATAGTATTTGGATATATTTCGTTTTCTTCCAGGTAATTGTTTACTCTGATAAGGAATGCGTGCTCCATAAGCTTTCCTGCGCAAGAGGTGAGAGATATGGGCTGCAGATTTGAAATATTAATTGGTTTGCCAGGTTTGGGAATAAGTATGACCTGGGCTTCCTTCCACTGTTGTGGTATAGAGCCCTTCGTCGAGCATTCGTTTATGTATTTCGTGATATTCTCTATTGCCTGATCATCCAGCTTTTTTAGCATCTTGTTATTAATCCTGTCTGGTCCCGGGGCAGATTTCGTATTGAGTTTTTGCAGCACTGCTCTAATCTCTTGTGTAGTGAAGTCCTCATCCAAGGACTTTCCTTCATACCGCCCATGCTCGACTATTGGGTTGGAGGGAAGGTATGTAGCGCTTGCCTCGGCGATGAGTTCATCTTCCTTCCCTTTGTGTCCGTACAAAAGTTTTCGCAAGTTATGTTTTTGAGATATTTTTTTATTGTCTGGATCTAGCAGGTATTTGAGTTTCCGCCACGTCTGGCCAGCAAAAATCTGACCATCCACAGCATTGCAGAACTCATCCCATTGCTGTTTGCATAACTGTTTGCTATGCTCTTCAATCTTTTTGTTTAACTCAGCTATTCGCTTACGTAGACTCCTATTGTACTTTTGTTGACGCCATCTATGTTGTAAAGACTGTTTCGCCTCCCACATATGTGCGAGCCGACTATCAATCTTCTCTACCGGTTGGTCCGGCGTGATAGTGTGAGTCGCTACGCTTACGTCTTTGATGACGTCTCTAGCCCATTGTTCTATGTTATCGATCGGCTCTTGCTTCCTGTCGTCTCTTATTTTGCGAAACTTATCCCAGTCGATCCATTTAACGGTTTTATTATTTTCGGCATCTACGGTTTCTTCGATCTTGATTTCTATAATTCTATGATCGCTCCCAAGGTCTTCGAACGTGTTTCTCCATTTGACGGTTACCACCTTGTTGACGATTGTTAGATCCAGTGTGGTATCTCTGTTGAGTCCGGTCCCTATACGTGTAGGGGAGGCGGGCTCATTTACGAGCGTTAACTCTGTATCTTGAATGTCTTGCCATAGTATTTTGCGTTTTACTCTCGTATAGCCATACCCCCAGGCACCGTGCGGGCCATTGAAGTCTCCCCCTATGATCAGAGGACTAGTCCCTGCCATCACCACAGCCTTTCTAAAGAGAGTTACTGAAGCGCTGTTATTTTTGGGTTGGATTACTATATAAATTTACAATAAATATACTTGAGGATTTCCTCCATCTGGGAAGGAGCTCTATTAGCACGTGTTCAATGTCTGAGATTTCGGTTTCATGCCGAATCACCACTAGCCCTTTCATCACTAGTGTAGTTAATGTTCTGTTATTCCCATTCGAGGGCCCGATAGCTTGATATCCCGGCTGTTTCGTCAGCGCATGTGTTTCCTGGAGAATCATAACGTCCGGTTTAGTCTTGCTTTTAAGGTATTGTTGCAGGACGGCATTTTTGGATTCGTAGCTCCTGCAATTCCACTGCCATAAGATAAGGTCTCTTTTCTCACGCTTTCCCATCTTACGGTGGGGTTACCGCGGAGGGGGGCGGAAGGAAGGAGGGTGCTCTTAAACCAATGTTAGAAGAGCTAGAATTCCCAGCTGCTTGTAAATTTTGTAGATTCCCTGCCGAGCTGATCACAGGAGTGTTGTTGATTGGAGGCGATGGGGTTCTTCTCGGGATAAGTTCTGTTATCCTAGTATTAATTTCGGCCATATTGGCCTCCATTTCATCTAGCCTGCTCAAGATCACCTCAAGAGAGGAGGAGGAAAAACATTTATTAAGAGAAGGCTGCCGTACGTTCGCGTACGGCAGCCTCTTCTGCCGTGCGCTGCATCCGAGGCCTACCCAGGGTGAGGGCCGAGAATGCATTGTGTGACGTGCGTAATGCAATGCAGATATATACAGTTCATGTGGGTAGCTTGGTGTTGCAGTTTCCATTGTTATTATTGGTACAACCGCGAATGTAAACTGTAGTGTTCTCCGATTGTGTGTGCAGATGCTCAGATTGCTCTTTTGTGTGCGCAGATGCGCAAATAGTACTATTGTTGAGGTCGCGGGAGGTCGGGGGTTGAGGTCGCGGTAGTATTGCATGAGGTCGCGGGATCGAATCCCGGCTACGGCGGCCGCGTTTCTATGTGGGCGAAATGCGAAAACACCCGTGTACTGAGCGTTTAGGTGCACGTTAAAGAACCCCAGGTGGTCCAAATTTTCGGAGTCCCCCACTACGGCGTGCCTCATAATCAGATCATGGTTTTGACACGTAAAACCCCATATCTAAGTTTTTTTTTAATTGTGCATGTCGGCTTTCCTGTTGTGGGTTTTGGGCACTCACGGACGAATCAGTGAGACATGCAACTTCGCTTCAATAACCGCAAGTGATGCGCCCGTGTCCACCAAGGCTGTCTGTACACCTTCAACATACACCAACAGTACATTTGACGGGCGCCCCCGGAAGAGCTTGATGCAGTCCAAAAGATGCAGCTTTCCCCCCTGAAGCCGCACTGCTTAGTTTTCCGGGCGATGATCAGAGGCTGAAGGAGCGGGTCGAAGTAGTGAAGAAGAGCGCCGAATCTGTAAAGGAGAGCGACGTCGCGGGGAAAAGGGTGTACTGGCTGCGCCGATGTTTGGCGGAGATGGTGGACGAGGTGAATAAGTCGGGTAAGAGGGACGATGGTTAGGTCCAGGTGCAGAAAACTCATCCCATTCAACATCGTCATAGCCTGGCTTTTTGTATTGTTGGCGACAACGACAAAACCTTGAAATATGGCCGCGGAGGCCGCAGCAGAAGCAGACCAGTCGAGGATAGCGCCAGGGGTGATAAGACTGAGGCGATGCTCTCGGTTTGAGACGACTCAGCGAAACCTGCGCTGCGGGCGGCTGTTCAAGTGATTGCTGGGCGGGTGGCACAATAGTGGCATTCTGAGTGTAAGTTGGTGGTTGCGTGGGATGTCGGCTCGGGACTGGCGCGCAGGTCAGGGAAGCCAGTTTTTCCTTTATGATATTGCGCATACTACCACCAGGAAGTTGCATACGATCCTCAATAGGGCATGGACCAGCTTAGGCATGCAGTTGCTTTCGAATGAGAGAACGGCTTAGTGCACGTAGCTCGCTGCCGTTGGTGGTCCTGAGATCAGGCATGTCAGGTTGCAAGCGTATAGTCTTAAGCTCATCGAGGCGCTGACACATACTAATAATATCGGCAACGGTGGTTGGGTTCTGAACCAGATGAGCATTGAATGCTACTGGCCCGGTTCCTTTGAGAAGGTTGGGCACACGGTCATTCTCCGCAATTGAGCTTTTAACGCGGTGGCATAGGGCAAGGACGTCTTCTATGTAAGAAGTGTACGACTCGCCGGTGTGCAGAACACGCTCAGCAATCTTCTTTGCGATATCCGAGCGGACAGTAGGGTTCGCAATAATCTGGCGTAGTTGACGAGTAAACGAGGTCCAAGTGGCGAAATGGTTCAACTCATGGTTGAAGAACCAAGTTTTGGGGGCACCCGTGAGATATAGAATGCGACGCGCGTAAGTTTTGAAAAATCACCCCAACGATTTACGGCACTCACACGGTCGTACTGTTCCAGCCATTCCTCAACATCGTCTCCACGAAGTCTAGCGAACACCCGTGGGTTTTTTGTAGGGATGGTGATCGCCCAAGCAGGGATAGCAGCCGGGGTTGCGGCGGATGCTGCTGCCTTGGGCTGCTGATCTTGCGACATCGCCAACTGCAGTTGGTATAGGTGGCGACCCGAACGGAGCTCCAGTGAAGTGGTCTAGTTGAAGTTAGGGAAGGGCCGGTAGAGTGAGAGGACTGAAGGACCGGATAGCACTCTCCGCTATTTGTGAGACAACGGTGAGGTCGCAAGTCTCTTCTTTATTGTCCCGAGCCAAATCCACACGACGATGGTCTCAAGTCGTGATGATGAGTATGTGCAGATGAGAAGATGAATCGCAAGTACAATGCTCACAATATATATATTGTAAGATGGCACTTGGTACGAAGGCAGAGCCCTTGTATTTCAACCAGTGTTGTACAAGTTCCTCTAAAACAGGAACAAAAGCTCGTTCCTTCCCAATCTTAGAACAAGTTCCCGTTACAAGTTACTGTAATGCGAAAGGAACGCGTTCCAGTTGCACTTCTACCATTGTAACGTGGAGTTACATTAAGGTTACAATTGATTTTTGTAAATCAAACGATTTTTGTAAATGAAAATATAGTGTCAAAAAATCCTGCGACGAAATAAAGTGAGCAATTTAAACATCACATTGAACGTCATATATTATACGAATTTGAACATCGCCGGCGGCCGATTATCTCGAGATAAAAAGAATCCAAAGAAACGCTCCTAGACTAATTTTTTTCGGCAGCACCGGACATACTCCAGACATGTCTAACTGCAACTTTCGTGCTCGTCTATTGCAAGTGCAACAAATATGGCGCTTTCCACTTAGGTCTTCAAATGCGCAGTCATGATACTGCACTTCAGATCTGAAAATAGAAAGTTACTCACATGCACCAATATCCTCCTGAGACACGAACACAACAACGGGACATAATCGCTCTTCAAGGTAGTTTTTATTGTCGACTGTTATGTCATGAACTTGAAAAACATTTTTTTTAATTTAAATACCACGGATAGAAACCAAGAGCTCCGTCTCCATGTACGTGAAAAAAATGAATATCTCCATCATCTCCTTATGTCAGAGAGGGCACGGCAGCTTGCTGGCGGACAGCATGCCTAAATCGCCATTACTGCTTGTGCAGGTTTTGCCGTGGTTTTTCGCCGTGGTATCTACAGCAAACAACGGGACTCAACCAAGATTCTTCGATGTGCCGCAACGTGGCAATGACACTGCGGACCGTCTACTTGTCAACGCCTACCCCACAGGAGTGACGTCATCGCTGGACAACCTAGAAAAGGCGCATCCCGGCATCGATTTCTTCAGAGGGCACGGCAGCTTGCTGGCGGACAGCATGCCTAAATCGCCATTACTGCTTGTGCAGGTTTCGCCGTGGTTTTTCGCCGTGGTATCTACAGCAAACAACGGGACTCAACCAAGATTCTTCGATGTGCCGCAACGTGGCAATGACACTGCGGACCGTCTACTTGTCAACGCCTACCCCACAGGAGTGACGTCATCGCTGGACAACCTAGAAAAGGCGCATCCCGGCATCGATTTCTTCAGAGGGCACGGCAGCTTGCTGGCGGACAGCATGCCTAAATCGCCATTACTGCTTGTGCAGGTTTTGCCGTGGTTTTTCGCCGTGGTATCTACAGCAAACAACGGGACTCAACCAAGATTCTTCGATGTGCCGCAACGTGGCAATGACACTGCGGACCGTCTACTTGTCAACGCCTACCCCACAGGAGTGACGTCATCGCTGGACAACCTAGAAAAGGCGCATCCCGGCATCGATTTCTTCAGAGGGCACGGCAGCTTGCTGGCGGACAGCATGCCTAAATCGCCATTACTGCTTGTGCAGGTTAGTCAGCGTGGTAATTTGCCTGCTTATCGTAGTGATAATAGGTTTTTGTTGGTCATGCCGTGCCCTCAAAAGTGTTCTGCAATTTTGTCTGACTGCTGGTCGATGCTCATGTTGTTGCTTGTGTCCGGTGACATAGAACAGAACCCTGGGCCGAAGGTTAATGAAATGTTGCAGGTTATTATTGATAAGCAGGAAGTTGGAGACCGCAAGATGGACCAAATAAGAGAGGAAGTTGCGGCTGTTAATGCTAAAACTGATAAGTTACAGGGTATTCTGACTTTGTTTGAGGAGATGAGCAACAAAATTGAAAAATTGGAATCTGTTGTCCAACAGCAAGCATTGAAGTTAATCGAGTATGAAAACAGAAGTAGGCGTAACAACCTCCTAGTATTTGGAATCAGTGAAAGTGCTGATGAAACAGAAATTAAACTCAGAGAACAGGTCCTGGACGGTATTTTTGACAATACTTTGGGGGTCCCCGTCAGGACAGTTGAGAGAATTCACCGTATTGGAAAAGCGAATCCGGATAGGTCAAGACCAATTATTATGAAGTTCCTTGATTCCAGGGAAAAGGACAGTGTACTAAAGAACTGTTTTAAACTGAAGGGCACTAATGTTCGTGTCAGCCAAGACTATGCTAAAGAAACAGCGGAAATACGAAGAAAGCTATGGGAAAGTGCAGCATCGGATCGGTCAAAAGGCACGAAAGTCAAGCTTATCTACGATAAACTTAAAATAAAAGACAAAATGTACACTTGGGACCTCACACAAGATAAGCGCACACTATGTGGACACGAAGAAAGTAGATCCGGTAAAGAAAAACAGAAAAAAGTTGATACGGCTAGCCTCCCGCCTAACTTGGACGATTCAGGAAGTTCGATGGTGACGCCCAGCTCGTCACCTACGTCATAGCTATGTTTCCTTGTTTTAAACGCACGCAGCATCGTTAACAAAATAACTGATCTGGAATTTCTGCTGCTTTCACAGAGCCCTCATATGGTTTTGATAACAGAAACCTGGCTGCACTGTGGTATACAAAATGACGTAATTATTCCCCTGGTTACCAAATGTTTAGGAAGGACCGCGATTCACGTGGCGGAGGAGTGTGTATCATAATAAAAAATTCTGTCCATGCGACCCTAATTGATAGTGACATCCCTGAAACAGTTTGGTGCAGGATTTCTTTTCAAGGTGTTGTTTATCTTGTCGGTGCAATATATCGGCCACCTTCGACTTCCCTGGACATGCTAAACCAACTGAGCGCATTCTTGTGCGAACAATGTACATAGGAACACACGGTTAATTATGGCCGGAGACTTCAATTTACCACACATTAACTGGCAGGACCTAGCTTGCAGCGGCGTTGAAGCATCCAGCTGCTGATAAACTACTAGATTTAATGTTTTCTTTTAATCTGAATCAAATCGTTCAACAGGATACAAGAATAACTTCTAGGTCGCGGTCATTGTTGGACCTAGTGTTCCTATCCAATAATATAGAAAATCATTTGTTGACAATTGAGGACGGTATTTCTGATCACAAAATGATTGTAGTGAATGTGACCGCTAGCAATGTGCCCCATAAGAAATACTCTACTGTAATTACGATAAAAAACTACAAACGTGCTGATGACAATTCAATTTTAGATTTTTTGGAATTTTCGTTCGGCCAATTTGAGCACCACGCAAAGGAAAAATCTGTAGATGAGCTATGGAATGAATTTAAGGATGTAGTAAACCATTGTGTGGACCGATTTGTGCCAACTCAAAAAAAGAAGTCTAAACAACGCCGTCCTTGGATTACCCGCGGTATTATTCACATGAAAAGAAAGCTAAAACGACTGCGTAAAAAGAAAAAGGGTTCGGACGAAATAGCGAGGACTTCGTGCAGAATTAAGACGTACTCTGACACAATCCAAAAAGCAGTTCTTTGAAAAAACACTGACAGGGTTCCTAAAAAGTTCTCCACAAAAATTCTGGAGATATCTCAGCAGTAGGAAAGATAAAATTGAAGAAATCGTAAAAGGCACTGGAACGTTAACAAAGACTGCCGACATTGCTGAGCATTTCAATTACTTCTTTCAGTCTGTGTTTACTAACAACACAAACGCGAATACAGGCGAGCATTTACAGTATATTATACATTATCCAATGGAAAATCTTGTAATCAAACAAGAGGGAGTATTCGAATTGCTGCTGAATTTAGATGCAAAAAAATCTAGTGGACCCGACAGGGGTTTCTGCTGATTTTCTGAAACGCTATGCCGAGTGGATGTCCTACTACCTAACGATAATTTTCGAGAAATCATTACATACGCATTCATTACCCAAGGACTGGCGCAGGGCCGTAGTTATACCAGTGTACAAAGGCGGTGATCGCACGCTTGTAAATAATTACCGTCCCATTTCACTCACATGTATCAGTTGTAAACTTCTGGAGCACATCATCGCAAAACACATCTTAAAATTTCTAGAAGAGAATAGATTACTTTACTCATACCAGCATGGCTTCCGTACTGGACTATCCACCATTACACAATTAATCGAAGTGGTTCATGATCTCGCTGCAGCCTTAGACGAGAAGCACCAGATTGACGTCATTTGTATAGATTTTGCAAAAGCCTTTGATAAAGTGCCGCATGATAAGCTGATCTTTAAACTGAGAGAGAATAGGTATCGATGAAAGGCTAGTGCTTTGGATAAAAGAATACTTAAATGATCGCAAACAGACCGTAAGTTTAGATGGCAGTTTGTCGAGTCCACTCCAAGTGCTATCAGGTGTTCCTCAGGGATCGGTGTTGGGTCCACTGTTACTTCTTATATATATCAACGATATCCCATGTGTTGTTGAACAACCGGTGAAACTGAAGCTTTTTGCAGATGACTGCCTAATTTATTCTACCGTAACCAATGTTCAGGATCAACTCAGAATTAGTCGTTGTTTAGAAAATTTCAGTCAATGGTGTAATTTATGGGGAACTGAAAATAAACTACTCTAAATCAACATACACACATATGACTAGAAAAGTAAACGTCCTACCTTTTAACTATTACATCGATGGTAATTTGTTAGTTCGTGCTAACCAGTTTAAATATTTGGGTGTTACAGTCACGCATAATCTGACATGGCATACGCACATAGAAAATGTGTGCTCGAAAGCGAACCAGAAACTAGGTTTCTTAAGGCAAAAACTACATCAAGCTTCGCGAGATGTAAAGCTGATAGCTTACAAAACTTTTGTTAGGCCGTTACTTGAATATGCCTCAGTCATCTGGAGCCCTCATCAAAACGCATTGACTACAAGGCTAGAAAAAGTTCAACGTCGTGCTGCGCGCTTCATATGCGCAAAGTACCGCAGATTAGATTCTGTCACACAGATGTTGCAGTCATGTGAATTGGAAACACTAGAAACACGAAGGAAAAGGAATCGGCTCAAAGTGTTTTTCAGGATACTACATGGTCATTTGAAAATTAACAAAGATGAGTACGTGCAACTCCCAGGGAAACGAAGCAGTCGTGTCAATCACCAATATGTTTTGAGACCATACTTTGCTCACAGTGATGTGTTCCGCTATTCTTTTTTCCCCGCCGTGATTGAACTTTGGAATGCGTTACCAAGCTTTGTGGCAAATGCCAGTGATGTTTGTGAATTTGAAAAATCGTTAAACGCGTATTTCTGTGATTTCGCTTCTACTTGATGTACCTGTATATATGATTTGTCTGTATTTAAAACCCTCCCTGTAAGAACCCTCAACAGAGGGTTGACAGTATGATTAAAATAAAAATGTTAGCTGTGGTAAAAACTGCATTTCATTGTTTAAACGCTGAGATGAAGATGTAACTACGTGTAATACATTGCCATGTTGCTGCAATGTCCGGTATTTTCACGCAATCTCGGTGACCTTGAAACACGCCTCCAAATATTTCGGCCGTTTTGGACGACACAAAGCTCTAGACCAATTTATTGTCAAATTTCTCCAAAACGCATGACAAGAATATGAGTAAACCACTTCTTTACAGTTACACATGCACCGTATTTCATCCCAAGAGTGAATATTTTGCGCAATCCCTTCCGGGTCAATTTCGAAAAAAAGTTGAAGACAATGTGCAATGTATTGTAAAGGGGTCTCAGGAAGATATAATTATATTTCTTGCACAAGAAATCGCATCGAAAGGAACAATACATAGGCGTTTAATGAATGCTGATTCAATATTGCAGTATGAGGGAAAAAAGAAATGTCAAGAATAGATATTCGCAATTTAGTGAAGATCCTTGTTTGAACTAGGCAAGAGTTACATCTCGATGTCAGTGTCCGACAAGCCGGTATGGAGAAAAGAAACTACAGGGGGGAGCGTCACGTGACAATCTCGATGCCTAGTCATAAAAAGAGATATATAATGGAGAACTCACGAAAGAAAATGCACCATAGTAACTTGACAGGCAAGCGTTAGTTCTTTAAGCCTCATGCGGTCGCCCATCCGCCCTGCATGATGTGCTGCGTACGTGCGTGCATCTGTTCAGTGCCGTGGAATGTTTACAGAAGGAACGCCGTTCGCTCTGCAGTTCCTTCGTAAAACTAACGAGTTAGCTTTACAGTTCCACCGACCCTAAAGGAACGGTGGCATTCCTCCGTTCCTTCCAAAAGGAACTAGTTCCAGGAACGCCGTTTCGTACAACACTGATTTCAACGCAACCGTGCGAGCCAGCCAGCGAGCACCAACCCGACACGATCACGATGATTATGAGGATAGGTACATACAGATGAAGACGATGATGAACTACACAGTTAGCCCTCAAATAAACTCCCCCACCCCCACTTCACGAAAGCGGTCGGCAAGGCAGAAAGGGTACGGACGCCAGAGATACGGCTTCAGGCGAGAGACGTGAATGATTTCGGTGCGGCGGCAACGGCGGTCAATAGCCGAGCTAACAAGAGCGACGCGATAGCTAACCGCAGATTTCTTTCAAGCACGGTGTACGGGCCGAGATACCCGTGAAGAAATTTTAGAACGTAATCTGTCATGGACTCATTCCTATAGCCATTTCGGGTCGCGCTGATGCCGCCGCCGCCGCGTAACCGCTACCGCCGGAAATGTGAAAAAAATCACAGCATATCCACGAAGTGAATGATGATGAGTGGGCGCAGCACCGGGGGATTATTCGGGTAAACCACAGCTACGGACGAGAGATAAAGAGAGAGCGCGTCGGGAACGAACGCCCTTGTGCACCGCAGCGCCAATAGCTACGGACGAGAAAGAAAGAGAGCGCGCGTCGGGAACGAGAGAAAGAGAACGCGCGTCGGGAACGAACGCCCTTGTGCACCGCAGCGCACCTAGCTACGGACGAGAGAGAAATACGTTTAGTTTATACCGACATCTGGTAGTAGCGTTAAGACTGGTTACACACTACGACGGGGACGAACGTGTGCCGCTATAAGGAGCTTCGCCCCTAAAACGCCGGAAGCGTTCTCCGGAAGCCGGAAGCTGGCTTCCGGAACCGGAAGTGGAACCGGAAGTGGAAGTCGGCTTCCGGTTATACTATACATATACATATATATGTATATATGGGTATGCATACATATAGGGACACACAACGCCATCTATTGAGCAATTCATAAAACTAGACGTGGCTACCTACTACGACGGGGACGAACGGGTGCCGCTATAAGGAGCTTCGCCCCTAAAAATGCACCCGGTCTCAGCCGGGATCGAGCCCAGGCCCGCTGCGCTGGAGTCGGATATTTTCCCACTAATCCACGCAAGCGCTTGCTATAGGGCAGCGGAAAAAACCCTATAAAAGCAAACACAGACGATCCGAGCCTCCGCCAGTATGGTGGCGCCGTCTAGTAAAGGCGCAGATGACGAGATGCCATTCAGACGAGACGCGCAAACCCCCCCCCCCCCCCAAAAAAAAAAAAAACGCGATCCCCAGTCTCCACCAGTATGGTGGCGCCATCTAGTTAACGTGCCTGCAAACGCATCGTGCGCAGCTCGCCATCGACGCCGGGCGGATAGTTCAGATCGTTCTCGTCAAAACGAGGCGAAGAGACTTTGGCGCGAAGAACCTGGTGGCGTGGGGCCGAAATTGGAGCGACTCTTGAGCCGCTCCACCAGCTTACGCTATGGCTGTGCTGCGTGTGCCGCGCAGGCCTGTGACCTTTTTTTCACAGGAACTCGAACAGGTACTCGAACAGGTGTCCCCGTACTCGAACAGGTGTCCACAGGAGCACTTCGTCGCCTGGGCGGCACGAAATAAAACGACGCGTTGCATCACAGCGGATTTTCCTCTTGTCCTGAATGGTCGCGGTGTTGGCGCGCGGAAATTCACGGCAGTGGGCGATGCGGGCGGGGAACTCTTTGGGAAGAGATGTGAATGGGACAGAAGGTGTAGAGAGAAAAGTTGTGTCCAAAACAAAGGACTGTTTACGGCCGTATACGAGGAAAAAGGGGCTGTAGTTTGTTGTGCGTTGAACGGCCGTGTTATAAGCAAACGCGACGAAAAGTAGTACAGTGTCCCTGTTTCTGTGGTCGGGGGTTTAACATACATGGAAATAATGTCAAACAGAGTTCCATGAAAACGCTCGGTAGGACCATTCGTTTGGGGATGACACGCTGATTTACTATTATGGAAGGTCTCAGTTGCCTGCAGGACTTGAGCAAGATCATACGAAAGAAATATCTGGCCACGGTCACTCAGAAGAACACGAGGGGCACCGTGGCGCAAGATAATGGCGTGCAGGACAAACTCGGCGACTTCAGAGGCATCACCAGAAGGAAGAGCTGCCGTCAGAGCGTAGCAAATGAGATGGTCCACGGCGATCACAACCCAGCGGTGCCCCGCGGGTGTATAAGTCTAACCCCAGTGGCGTACCAACGATTTCTTGAGGGAGGGGGGGGAAGCCGCCAATGATATGACTCTCTCTCTCTCTCTCTCTCTCTATATATATATATATATATATATAGTGCATATTACTATTAAAATAGGTGACTGTCTGCAAAAGCGTTTGTAAGGCTGTATCGTACAGACTGTTGTGTCTGGCAGTCCTTCGGGGCAAAGGAGGCCTCATCGACAGACGGGGAAGCTATCAAGTGCTCTTAGCGCTTGTCGGTTCTCGCAGCCGGGAAGTGTCTCCTGGGACGGATGGATGAGCACTTAGTCTCCAGGCTGCCTCATGCGCCGCTAAACGGCAACGTCGCCATTTGGTGCGTTTCCGAGAAATTACCAGCGCCACCCGAACTACGACGAGGCCCGGCGCCGACTGTGACGCGCCAACCTGGAGCCCTTTCAAGACAACAGCCGCCGTCGCTGCAAATGGTGGCTTCCGCGAACTGACGGCTACGGAGAGGCGACTCTTGACTGGAAATTGCGGACTTCCGCGAACTGACCGCTACGGAGGTGGCCATTGGCTAAGAATAAATAAAGTGCATTCCCTCGTCGTCTGAAAGAGGGAAACGGAAGGCATAAAAAGGCGAGCTGGAGTGTTGTGAGGATGTAAACGCTACTACATGCAAAGATCTTAGCACGTAGACGGCTCCGATATCATGGTGCCCTTCTTGTAAAATACCAACATGTACAGTGTATATAAACAGTTTTCTGATTCCTCTGGACGTCTCCTTCTCCCGGCCCCTGGAACGGCACCACCCACGGAACCTTCGTGGCCGCCCGGACAACGGCTTTCGCAACAAGACGTAGACCTATTTTGTACAGCCCTAGAAAAACCATTTGCATTTGCCTTTATTTCTTAGCAACTCCATTTTTGCTAGATTTTGGTTGAGTTCACCGTTCTCCCATGAAGCGAGATAATTCTGCTTTGTTCGTAAAACACATTAATGAAGCTACGGTTTACTTGCACGCGTACGTTACTGCAAATGTCATAGGTAGTCCCTGCCTTTGAAGTTCTCCTACATATTGCCCATAACGGTGCTCTTTATTTTCGCGAAATATAAACAAAGTGTCTTATTTAATTCACCGAGGACATAGCTGAAACCATGTAGGAACGTCTTATGACGCATGAAAACAGGGGGGGTGAAATTTCTCGCCGGTACCTCCTCGCCCGCACTCCTCCTCCTTCCTTTTCCTTCTGCTGTACTCTCCACCGCCGAGGCGCGGATAATCTAAGCCACGGTAGTAGAATAGGAGAGGTGGCCAAACTTTAGGCCAAACGAGCGCCGCAAGCGCGTCGCGGCAACTCTCGAGTTTCTCGAGTTTCTACAGCGGTCTCCAAGGGGCGACAGGGGTTTTATGGCATCAAAGACGCATATCGCAAGCTTTCGCTGTGCTGTAAAAGCTCGGTTATTATGGCACATTTTGTGGCTTTAAAACGTTCTTTATGCTTTTAATAGCTTGCAGAGGCTGTCTGCTGGCCTTGCCCTCAAAAACAAGTATGCCAGGCTCTAGGGAGCTCAAAAATTTCTAATCGGCGCGGGTAATCTCGACAAGACAGACACAGAGCGCCGACCGCAAGGGACGCGCGTGTATTTTTCTGGAAGCGTGAAAATTCTTACCGGGGAGTGTACGGCGTAAAAAAAAAAGGTTTTCACGTCATTGTGGGTTGCTTTGAGCTTATTGGCGTAGTTTATTTATGATCGCCTGGCTGTAACTCAATATCACTGTTGCGCAGTCAGCAATTGTTTAAATATTGTTCCGCTCCCGTCACGGCGCCGTGCAGGCGCCTGGCACTAGTAGAGTCAGCATGGCAAGTGCAAACGTGCACGTGCCTACGAAATCTTGAAGACTGCAAACGACGGGAGTAGACGCCGCTGTGTGCAGACACAGTGGCGCCACCGCGCCTTCGTGCTCTCGGCCGACAACTTTGAGCAACAACAGAAACAGTGTAAAACACGCAGTAAGTGAAGCCGTGGTGACCGCTGTAGACGCAGCACAGTGGACTTCACTTGGGATGCATACTGCAGACGGATCCCGCACGCTGAAGCTTCTACAATGAGTATCATGGTGTTGCAGAAAGAGTCGATGAACGTTGCTTTTTAAATCAGCCGGTCCTCCCAGTGATTTAATAGAGAGGTTTAGCTTGTCCGGTAATCGGGTAAACGCGAGCACACAGGGCGTTGGGGCGTTTTGCCGGAACCGTAAACGTGAGCGGCTTGTATGGTGCTACCACCGGGTGGCGCAAAAATCAAACAGACAAAAAACAGCTACTGTTGCAGTAACGAAGTGTATTCTTCTTCGCTGATGGTGTAAATGTTCGACAGTGGCGTAATCGTGTTGCCGCCGAAAATTTACACCAGCAGAGAAATAGAATACACATGGTTACTGAAATATTAGCTGTTTTTTGTGTTTCATGTCTGCGCTACCAGGTGGCAGCACTATACAGGCCGCTCATGTTTGCGGTTCCGGCAAAACGCCCCAACGCCCGGTCCGCCCGCGTTTACCCGATTACTGGGCAAGCTAAACTTCGCCAAGCTTTGAATAACGTGTTTTGAAACTGACGATTTCGTGACCCTAAAGTTTTTCATTAATAATAGTAGTAACAATATATATGTATATATATATATATATATATATATATATATATGTAGTAGGTAACTGGATCTGTCAATGGGCCAAGCGTATGTAGAAAAATGAGAAGCACAACTTCGCAGTTATCTTAGGTTTATTTTCCCAACAGTTTCGGTCGGTGGACCAACTTTTTGCAAGGGATGAAGGTCCCTACGACGCCAAACTCCTTCTCGAATGACAGAGACGTAAAAATACAGCTTGAATGCTCGCGACGCCCGCCGACTATGCGCACTTTCATGTACAGCGGAGCAGTGAAATGAGGCCAGACTACCCCTGCTGCCACCTTACGCAAAGTGGCGGCAACTCGAAAGCCGTCACGTCATGTGCGGCGCATTGGCGAAGCGGCGCAGTTTGCCACCTCTCCTATTCTACCACTGTGGTTTTGGGACGCCAATGAGAGCCGCGCGTGTCCCCGTCTACCCCACGCCTCGGCGGTGGAGGGTACAGGAGAAGGAAAAGGGAGGAGGAGTGCGGCTGAGGAGGTACGGGCGAGGAGAAATAGGTTACGCCAGCGAGGAATTTACCAATTAGCGTAGCTTGTACTAGTGGCGCAAGGCTAAAGAAGCAGTGGAGCTGACGACACCTATCTGGTCCTGACCTTGCGGGTTGTGCTTTTCCGAAATTTGTTGATTATTGATCGATTATTGATTACCTATTGCCTGGCGGTCGATTGGCTATCACAAGGTATTGGCTGCGCATTGGGTTAGGCTAAAAACTACCAAGTCATCCCCAGCATTTATTATAGAATTTATTGATTTTTCATCGATTATCGATTGCCTATAGATTGGCTATCGCAAGGTATTGGCCACGTGTTTGAGCTAGGTTAAGCGCTACCAAGTCATCTTCAGCATTTTTTCGGAATTTGTAGAATATCGATCGATTACCGATTAGCTATTGATTCACTATCGATTGGCTGTCGCAAGGTATTGGACACGTACATGGGCTAGGCTTAGCACTACCAAGTCATCCCCACCATTTTCCGGAATTTATTGGCCATTGATCTATTATCGAATAGCTATTGATTGGCAATCACAAGGTATTGCCCAAATATTTGGGCTAGGCTAAGCACTACCAAGTCAGCCCCAACATTTTCGGGAATTTATTGATCGACTATCGATTAGCTATCGATTGGCTATCGCAAGGTAGAGCGATGCAGAGCTGTGCGCAGTGACGTCATCGCTAACGGGGCGTCGGAGGAGCTAGGCGCAGCGAGTCACAGCTAGAGCACTGCACGGGCTCGGGCTTACCCGATAGCCCTGGCCCGGCCCGGCCCATGGGCCGGGTCGGGCCGGGTAGGGTAGTTTTTTGACGGGCTCGGGCTGGGCTCGGGCACGGCATTGGCTTTTTGACCCGGGCCAGGCTCGGGTATTCTTGAAAAATGAAATGAAAGCTTGAGTGTTAAAACTTATGCACAGCTGCCTACACATGACACACACCTACTGCAGCACCTGAGCTCTTTCCAAAGCACAATAGAATTCACCGTTGAAGTCATGCGCACTGCATCCGGCATTTCAACAAGCGTTTATCGGAAGCCTACCCACACGTGGAAATATCAGCACTGTATATCAGTATTCGGCAATCCGCTTGGACAAAAACGATCTGTTGCCTCTACATTGTTTACCAACGCATTCCGATTGTGCTCGACTACTGATGCACGCAGAGCCGAGACGCACGATTTGGTCAGCAATGGCTACCCCGGCCAGTTTATAAAGACTGAAGAAAAGCGTGCCGCTGAACACCCTGTCAGGCCGATGAGAACAAGGAAACCGGCGTCTCTCCCCTATGCACGAGGCGTGAGTGAGTCAATGTCGTGAATTTTCAAAGATTATGATGTACAAATCTGCCACGTCCCTTCAAGCAAGCTAAAACAATACGTCATCCGAGTCAAAGACTGCCTCGAAAAAGAAAAATATCCCGGCGTCATCTACAAAATTCCTTGCCAGGACTGCCAGGCCTGCTACGTAGGCGAGACGGGAACCTTTAAAAGGATGCTACAGCAGCACCGCAATGATGTAGCCAAAGGACACACGGTTTCCAGCGCCCTGGCAGAGCATCATGAGAAGTCACGGTATTAACTGGCATTCTGCTTCCATCATCGAAACAGAGAAGAAAATATCATCCCAATTGATCCTTGAAACTTTCTGCTTACAATATACTACTAACACGAGAAACCGGACACACGGGGCCCCCTCCCTGATTTGTACGCAAGCGCATTACGTCTTCCGACGTATATACAGGGTGTTTCATTTTAGCTGCACCAAATTTTTAAAAATTGCCCGTGGCAGATAGCATAATTACAATCCTTGAGCTAAACTACTCGATGAGGCGGCCATTACTTCCACGAGAAATAAAACCGCTTAATTGAGTAATTAACATTATTACGCTAATTAACTTTTTAATAATTTACTTTACGGCACATCTTTCAATCTACGAAATATAGCCGCTGAGTTCGCAAAGCGTATCCACTTGAAACGAATTCTCAGGACTGTGCCAGTTTCGAGATATTAATTTTCAAAGTGTCCCACGAAATACATGGGCGTTCCAGTTAACTTTGTGCTTCAATGCATAAAACAGCGTTTTCCTCAAAAAGTTAACTGGAACGCCCATACATTTCGTCGGACACTTTAAAAATTAATATCTCGAAACTGGTTCAGTCCTGAGAATTCGTTCCAAGTGCATACGCCTTGCGAACTCAGCGGCTATAACCCGTAGATTGAAAGATGTGCCGTAAAATCATTAATTAAAAAGTCAACTAGCGCAATTATGTTAATTACTCAAATAGCCGTTTTGATTTCTCGTGGACGTAATGGCCGCCTCATCGATTAGTTTAGATCAAGGATTATAACTGTGCTATCTGCCACAAGCAATGTTTAAAAATTTGGTGCAGCTAAAGTGAAACACCCTGTATAATAAATACCATCATGCGTTCGGTAATTGTGAACAAGGCACCCGTACTGGGCGCCAAAACGTCAATCTGTTGTTTTGTGTTCTTCAGTTGGCGAGTATACGTTCATTCAGCCATGACACAAGAAATTGGCAACCTAAATGGCCACAGAAGTCCTGCGTGCCGAGCACTATTAGCTTAAATACATCCAAAATCACGACTTTTGACAGAAACCAACAGCACAGCACGAGGACGACCGGTGGAAGTATGTTTTGTGCGCTGGTATGGGGAGCCCGGGCGTTGCGTACTGCCGAAGAACAGCTCCACTGATAGCCCACATTCACAGAGTGGAATAAGCGCGATTTTGTATCGACAGATCGCGGATAAGAATGAAGAAAAACGTGCGCGCGATCATTAGGGAAGAACGGGAACACTTGACTACGATTATAAGCATGGCCTTGAAAGAAAAAGTCAGTTGATTAAAAACATTTTGCTTTCCATAACGGCAGGTATGCGGTTAGTAGTACTCCATCTTCCACAACATGACCTCATATAATATCCCCAAAGACTAATAAGAGATTTTCAAGGACAAAAATGGGTTGTTTCTGAAGCGTTACAGTTTCCGTAGTTCTATTATCCGCGCATAAAATAGAGCCCCCGACGTTTCAAAGGTCTAATAGGAGCAAAAAGTTTTCGCGTCAGAGCCATGCCTTCTTCTTCTTCTTTCTGGGGTTTTACGTGCCAAAACCACTTCTGAATATGAGGCACGCCGTAGTGGAGGGCTCCGGATTTATTTTGACGACCTGGGGTTCTTTAACGTGCACGACAACGCAAGCACACGGGCGTTTTTGCATTTCGCCTCCATCGAAATGCGGCCGCCACGGCCGGGATTCGATCCCGCTACCTCGCCCTCCGCAGCGCAACGCCTTAGCTGACTGAGCCACCCCGGCAGGTCCAGAGGACCATTAGGACACATTTCAGCAAAACTTCTTTTGAAGCAGCATGTTGAAAACACTGGGGTTCATACACGCTAGCACTATCTATCTCACAAGGTCTCTAATGTGAATACACGCCAAGAGAGCAGCAGGCAGCGTGTCTCAACAGAGAAGATCAGGCAATCTCGAGCTTGCGCCTCCCGGACGACTGGCGATGTGTCTGCAGCGCCGGGCATTCGTCTTCACTACAATCACCCCCCGTCAGCAAAGGAGCCATCCTGGCGACTCATGGTGAACATAGAAACATGGGATCGTAATACGGCTCCAGGCGTTGTACGTGGACGGTTTCACGACCACGACAGCGTTAGTCCGTAGGTGACGTGACAGGCTCGACAATATAGTTCACAGGCGATGTCTGCGCTACAACACGGTAGGGTCCTTGATATTTCGAGACAAGTTTGGATAAGAGGCCAGCAGGAACGGCAGGAACCCAAAGCCACAAAATCGGATCCGGAAGAAAGTGTCAATGCGGGTGATCATCGTCACGTCGAGAGTTTTGTTGCCATTGGTCGACCGCTGTAAAGGAACGGGCGAGCTGACGGCATTCCTCTGCGCGGCGGGCAGCTTCAGAGATGGGCGTACATTCGGATGAGTCGGGTCTGTACGGACGAATGGTGTCGAGGGTAGTCGAAGGTTGACGGCCATACAAGAGGAAGAATGGGGAGAAGTTTGTGGTCGCCTGTGGTGCAGTGTTGTAGCAGAACGTGATGAATGGCAAAATGAGGTCCCAATCAGTGTGATCAGAGGACACGTATTTGGAGAGCATGTCGACAAGGGTTCGGTTAAATCTTTCCGTCAGACCATTAGTTTGAGGATGGTAGGCGGTGGTGGTGCGATGAACGATGCGACATTCAGCAAGGAGCGCTTTTACGACTCCGGAGAGGAAGACATGCCCTCTGTCACTCAAAGGTTCGCGACGTGCACCGTGACGGAGAATAAAGTTTTTCAGGAGGAAGGATGCTATATCACGAGTGGTGGCAGCAGGCAGAGCGGCTGTTTCTGCGTATCGCGTCAAATGGCCAATGGCGACGACTATCCAGCGGTTTCCGGAAGCCGTGCCCGGAAGGGGTTCATATAGGTCAATGCCAATGCGATCGAAGGGCCAGGCAGGACACGGGATTGGCTGGAGTGGATCAGAGACATGCTGAGCAGGAACCTTGCGGCGTTGGCACTGAGGACACGACCGAACATACTTGCACACAAAGGTGAACATGGCACACCAGTAAAGCCTGGTGCGAAGACGGTCGCACGTCTTGAAGACGCCCGCATGTGCACACTGCGGGTCAATATGGAAGGAAGAACATATTTCACCACGAAGATGTCGAGGTATGACCAGCAACCACTTGCGGACGTCAGAGACGTAATTCGGGTGATAGAGAAGTCCATCCCGAATTTAGAAGTGGGATGCTTGACGGCGAAAAGCTCGAGAAGGTGGAGGAACAGTCGACGGGTTTGAAAGGAAGCGGATAAGAGTACTAATCTAGGCATCTTTGTGTACTCCGAAGCCATGTCGGAGCCTGCTGGGTACAAAAGTACTTGGTCAACGGCAGAGAGACAGGCATCCCTTTCGGTTGACACGGGCGAACGGGAAAGCGCGTCGGCATCGGTGTGGTGGTGGCCAGACCTGTAGACAACGCACACGTCGAAATCTTGCAACCGCAAAGCCCAATGAGCTAATCGATCTGAGGGTTCCTTTAACGTGGACAGCCAACAAAGTGCATGGTGGTCTGTAATCACGTCGAAGGGCTGCCCATAGAGGTAGGGTCGAAATTTACCAAATGCCCAGATTATGGCCAAACATTCCTTCTCCGTAACCGAATACTTCTTCTTAGCTTTGGTGAGGGTGCGGCTTGCGTATGCAACGACGTACTCGTCGAATCCAGATTTGCGCTGCGCGAGCACAGCGCCGAGTCCAACACCGCTGGCGTCGGTGTGTACTTCGGTTGGAGCTTTCGGGTCGAAGTGGCACAGTGTAGGCGGTGAGGTCAGCAGACGACACAACTCTTGGAAGGCATCGTCACAAGCAGACGACCAAGTGTAATCGTTCAAGTCGCTCCGTAGAAGCTCATTCAAAGAGCAGTGATGGACGCAAAATTCCGAATGAAGCGGCGAAAGTACGAACACAGGCCAAGGAAGCTGCGAAGGTCTCTTGCGGAGGAAGGTTGGGGAAAATCCGCAACTGCACGGAGCTTGGCCGCGTCACGAAGAATACCGTGTTTAGATACTACACGGTAAAGGGTGGTGAGCGGACTAGCGCCAAAGTGGCATTTCTTCAAGTTGAACTGAATGCGGGCGGCAGTTAGGCGCTGTAACACTTCCTAGAGCCTACAGTGATGGGTGGGAAAATCGGGCGAAAAAATAACCACATCATCTAAGTAGCACAGGCACGTTTTCCACTTGAGACCACGCAAAAGGTTGTCCATCATACGCTCAAATGTTTCGGGGGCATTGCAAAGCCCGACAGGCATGATACAAAATTCATATAGGCCATCTAGTGTTACAAAGGCCGTTTTAGGTTGGTCTTCGGGTGCCATGGCGACTTACCAATAGCCGCTGCGTAAGTCGATAGAAGAGAAGAACTCCGCGCCTTGGAGACAGTCAAGGGTGTCGTCAATTCACGGAAGAGGGTAAACATCTTTACGAGTTATGTTGTTAAGACGACGGTAATCGACACAGAATCGAATAGATTCATCCTTGCTCTTAACAAGAACAACGGGAGATGCCCAGGGGCTATCCAAAGGCTAAATGACGCCGCGCTTTAGCATGTCAGCTACTTGGTCGTCGATACCACGGCGCTCTGTCGCGGATACACGGTATGGTCTTTGTCGCAGTGGCGCACTGGTACCCGCGTCGATGCTATGACAAACAGTTGACGTGTGGCCCAAGGGCACATACTGGCAGTCGAAAGACGAACGGAACTTGTCGAGGAGGCGTAGAAGCTGGGCGCATTGGGAAACAGTCAACGTGTCGTGTCGGCCATGGAGCTATGTAAAACGTCGGGCGAAGTCGGCTTCTGCGCGGGGTTACAGATCACTCCGGCGACCTCATGAGTGGCGATGGAACCAGTTGGCATGTCAATGATAGCCGCAGGGTCGACACACTGGGCACGGCCAACGCACTCCCCACGAAGCAAAGTGAGAGGACAGGACAATCGGTTGGCGACGAGCAGTCTGCTGACGCCGGCATGAACGTCCAAAAGGGCGAAAGGCAGCGGGGAACATTTGCAACGAGCGAAAATTGCAGATGGCGTAAAACGTGCGCTGGCATCAGCAACAATGTTGCATGAAACTGCGGCAAGGGCAGATGAGTGCGGTGGAATTGTAACGTATTCGGCAACAAATACTCTATCTTCAGGTTCACGAGCGTCAAGGAGTGGGGCATGACACAGCGTTTGAAACTCCACTTCAGCGCGAGAACAGTCGATGACGGCCTTATTAGGGCAAAGGAAGTCCCAGCCCAAATAACAGCGTGGGAACAAGAACACAGCGCCAAAAATTCGACGATGTAGAGGAAGCCGTTGATCACAACGCGAGAAGTACACGCAGCTGCAGGCGTGATGTGGTCTGCGCTGGCAGTACGAAGTGATACGTTTGACAGTGGCGTCTTAACTTTTCTGAGCGAATGGCAAAGTTTGGCGCTAATAGCTGAAACTGCGGCACCAGTGCCAACGAGGGCGAGTGCGGCGACGCCGTCCACAAATACATCAATAACATTAGTCGGAGAAGGGAGAGGCCTTGGTCTGTTCCTGGGTGATGCAGTTCTTGCCTCAGGAACTGCGGCGATTAGTTTTCCCATTCTGGCAACAAATGTCGCAGTTTAGCTCGAACGGCGAAGCATCAATTGCAATAGCAAATTAGTAGAGAACTATTCGGAGTAGGGATAGTACTTTTATCGGCTGCATAAACATGGACACATTCGCTTACTAACTGAATTAACAAGCGTGGTTTCATCACGCACAAGCGATACAACGACTGTCAAAACGCTGGCAGCAAGCGCAGTCACCCCAGCGGGCAAAGGTTCGCGCGGTCTATCGCTTCGACGGAAACTGAGCGGCGAATGCACAGCGCATACAAAGGTCAGAGCCGTGTGGAGATAAGAGACGGTGAGGGCAACCGCCACCTCCGGGCAAAGTGCAGAGGAGTTGTGCAGAGAAGTTGTTGGCAGAGGAGCAGCTGCCCCCTCCCCTCCCTCCCGCGCTGCCTTCCCCTTTCTTGCTTTCATGTTGGAGACTGAGAGGCCAGTTTCCGTTGCGCCCGGTTGCAAGATAAGCATTTGGTGAAGCAGCACAGCGTTGCCCCGCCTCTCTCCCTCCCATACCCCGACGGCCTTTCTCGCGAATGTCGCCTTTGCTTCCCGCCATGCGTGCGCTCTCTCTCGTCGCCGCGCGCCAGCGCGCGGCGGCGAGAGAGAGCGCACGTACACGCAAACCATATTGTCCGGTTGTCAGGAGTGCGCCATTGTCCATTGCTCTGTGGGTACCGCGGCTGAACGAAGGGAGGGGCTGGACGCAGTGGCACGACTGATGGGAATAACGCAAAGGTCTGAAGTGGTGGCAGAACGAGAGCCTCGGCATATCTGAGAGGTGCTGTCACCTCGGGAAAAGCAACGGGAGTCAGCACTGGCGGAGTCTCGCGGGCAGAAAGGAGAGCTGCGCAAACTTGCTCGTGGATGACTTGGCGAAAGTTGGCCGGCAAAGGCGAGGGTGCTGGCGTGGCTGAAGACAGCAGCGAAAGCTGACGAGCGACCTCAGCACGGACCAACTCTTTTATCTGGCAAAGCAGAGTGTCCATCTCAGGAGCCGCAGTCATGCTCGCGAGGGTTTCGTCGGACACAGGTGGGCGCCGCGTGAGAAGACGCTGTCTGCAGGGCGTGAGTGAGTGAGTGAAATAACTTTATTGAGGTCCAGAGAAGACGCAGGGGACACCCGGCTAGTCCCACGTAGGGACCGGCAAGCCGAGCTTGACGGCCCGATCGCGGGCACTCTGGACGGCCAGGGTTTGGTCGTTGAGTTCGGGGCTGCCCAAAAGCGCAGCCCACCTATCCTCGCTGAAGGCGGAGCCGATGGCTTCACACTCCCACAACACATGGTTAAATGTTGCCGTTAGTCCACAGGTAGGGCAGTCCGCACTGGGATACCTTTCAGGGTATATAGCGTGAAGAACCGCAAGGTTAGGATACGCACGAGCTTGTAAAAGTCGAAGGGTCACCGCCCGCGCCCTGCATAAGGCAGGGTGCGGGAGGGGGAATACCCGTCTTGACAGATAATAATGCTTAGTGATCTCATTATACGTCATCAATGGTTCCCCGCGGGGTAGGGGGACTGCGGAGGCGGCGCGGTCAGTGAGTCCTCGCGCGGCCTCGTGCGCGCTCTCGTTAGGGTTAGAGGGAGAGACCTCAATCGACCCCAAGTGAGCGGTAAACCAAATGAGAGAATGCGGAGAGATAATTTTCAAGCTTTGGAGAATACGAAGGGCCTGAGGGGAGACCATCCCGGTTTGGTAGGCCTTAATGACCGCCTTAGAATCGCTATATATTACCTCTCTGCGACCATCGAGCACAGCCAGCGCGATTGCAATCTGTTCGGCTACAAATGGCTTCGAAGTGCGTACTGTAGCGCAGCAAGTGATCTTGGAATTAGAGTCGACGATGGATACGGCGAACGCCTCTTGTTGGACATATGCCATGGCATCCACGAAGCTTGCCTCAATGTGGTTGTTACGTACATGTTCGAGTAGAGCTCTACCCCTGGCCCGACGTCTGCCGACGTTGTGTGCGGGGTGCATATTGCGGGGAATGGGCGCGATGTGTAGTTGAGTTCTGATGTCGCTGGGAATGCGCACGGCGTCGGGGCAATGGTCGATAGGGTAGAGGTCCATCTCATCGAGTATCTTGCGGCCCGCCGGGGTGCCGGATAGCCTGAGCAGCTGTGAACGCTCTTGCGCCTCTATTATTTCTTCGAGCGTGTTGTGCACTCCGAGCTTTAACAGGTATTCGGTGTGAGTGCTCACAGGTAAGCCGAGGGCAAGCTTGAAGACCTTTCTGATGAGGGAATTTAACTTGTTCCTCTCTGCAACATGCCAAGTATGCATGGCTGCCGAGTATGAAAGTTGGCAGAGCACAAAAGCATGTATAATGCGGATGAGATTGTCCTCCTTGATTCCACCGTGCCTGTTGGCGATCCTCCGGATGAGGCCGAGAGCACTCTCCGTTTTGGCGATGATCCTTCTGAGTGCGGTACCATTGGCATGGTTAGACTCGATATACATCCCCAATATTCGGAGCGAGTCCACTCTGGGCACCGGGGACCCGTCACCAGTGAAAAGCCGTATTTCGCTTTCGAACGCTGGTTTCCAATCACGATGGCCACCACCTCTGGGTCTTTTCTTGTAGAGAAGTAGCTCAGACTTGGATGGAGAACATCTGAGCCCAGTGGGGCGTAGGAAGTGCTCGGTCGCATCGATGGCACTCTGCATGGCGTCCTCAACTTGGCCGTCACTCCCGCCAGCGCACCAGATGGTGATGTCATCTGCGTAGATGGTATGGTTGATTCCTTGAATCTTGGCGAGCTCCTTGGAAGGCCCATCATTGCGATGTTGAATAATGTTGGCGAGATGACTGAGCCCTGAGGCGTGCCGCGTGAACCGAGGGTGATTTCTTGCGGGAGGTATCTTTCGATCTTGAGCTTGGCAGTTCTCTGGCTAAGGAATGATCGGACGAAATCGTAGACCCTCTTTCCAAGCCCGGGGCCGGTAATAGTCTAGAGAATGAATTCGTGTGAGATATTGTCGAAAGCCTTCTCCAGGTCTATTCCAAGGATGGCTCTGGTATCTCTTGTGCTCCGGTCGATGATCTGATGCTTTATCAGCTTCATGGCGTCCTGTGTCGAGAGGCCGGCTCTGAAACCAATCATATTGTGCGTGTATATGTCATTAGTCTCGAGGTGCACCGTGAGCCGGCTGAGCAGGGCATGCTCTGCGACTTTACCTACACAGGAGGTCAAGGAAATTGGTCTCAGATTGTCGATTCCTGGTGCTTTACCGGGTTTGGGATTGAGGACCGTGCAACCCGATGATGATGATTGTTGGAGTTTAGTGGCGCAAGTGCCAGGTATGGCCAAAGAGCGCCATGACAGTATTAGTTCGCGCCAAGACGATGGTAATGGCTTGTTAGTGGTAGATGAATAGGGCATTATATGAACATTAGATGTGGCATGGCTGTAAAGGGGCCTAAAATCAGTCGCTGTAAAGTGCGTAAAATCTATAAGTAATAAGATTATGGCAATGAGTGATTATGTGTACTATGGACATGAAGAATGCATTGCGAAAGAATGATACGAGTTACAAAAAATTAAAGATACAAGTATTGGCCAGAAGCACAAGTGCCTAAACAGAGCCCTTGAAACACAAGGGCCTGGAGGCATGTGCAGTTAAAAAAACTATCGCAGCAACATCCTCTAGAGAGAGGATGCACTACGAACTTATTGGGCTAGTAACATGTAGCACAACATCTTTCAAGAAAGCAAGGACTGCGTTGGTGCTAAAAAGTGGTTCTTTACCGAGAAACATAGCGGGATGCAGAGGGACACAATAGCGATATGCGAGAGGAAAATGTTTCTTTCTTTCTCTTTCGGCTTCCCGACACTCCAAGAGGACGTGGAGGACGGTGAGCCTGTCGCCACATCTACCACATGTTGGAGGATCATTTCCATTCAATAGAAAATTGTGAGTACCATATGTGTGTCCTATTCTGAGACGACAGAATAGGACATCAGTTCGTCGTGTTTTAGTTGTACAGGGCCAGAAACCTAACTGTGGCTTAATCAAGTGGAGCTTATTAGTTGTTTCAGCGTCCCACAGACGCTGCCAGTGGCCTCGCAGTTTCCTTCGCAAAAAAGGCTTCAGATCTGTGGAGGAAATAGCAGCGGCAGGATTAATAGCTTGCGATGTAGTTGATGTGGCCAACTGGTCTGCTAGCACATTGCCCTCGATGCCTCTATGGCCAGGCACCCAGCATATTATTACATGTCTACGAGATTGGTAAATGTTACACAAGAGTGAGTAAAGCTCGATAACAACAGGATTCTTATGCTTTTGTAAAGATGTTAGCGCTTTTACAAGACTCAACGAGTCTGTGAATATTATTGCCTTTTGTAGTTTCAATTTCTCTATATGCTTCACCGCAGACAGTACTGCGTAGGCTTCTGCGGTGAAGATGCTTGTTAGGGGGTTCAATACGTCAGATTTAGAAAAGGAGGGGCCAACAGCGGCGTAAGATACGCCAGCATGGGACTTGGATGCGTCGGTATAGAATTCCGAGCACGAGTACTTCGATTGAAGTTCGCGGAAATGCATTGCAATTTCGAGCTCGGGAGCGTGCTTTGTGACCTCTACAAAGGATAGATCACATTCTATCACCTGCCACTCCCAGGGCGGTGAAAGCTTAGCTGGAGGCATTAGGCGATGTTCTAGAAGTGGGATATCCATCTCTTCGCTAAGTTCTCTTACACGCAATGAGAAAGGCCGCCTCATAGAGGGTCGATTATAGAAAAGCGTTGCACACTTCAAATCATTAAGGGTTGCAGAACAAGGATGTTCACGATCGGAGTGTACTTTGAGAAAATAGGTGAAGCTGATGTATGTTCTCTGGAAATGGAGTGACCACTCATTGGATTCTACGTATAAACTTTCGACGGGGCTTGTTCTGAATGCGCCAGTGGCCAGGCGGATACCTAGATGGTGGACGGGGTCTAGCATTTTTAGCGCGCTCGGGGCGGCAGAGTGATATACTACGGCACCATAGTCCAATCGTGACCGAATGAGACTCTTGTGAAGGTTCATTAAACACTTCCTGTCGGTGCCCCAGGATGTGTGAGATAAAATTTTCAGTAAGTTCATTGTTTTTAGGCATTTCGCCTTTAGATGTTTTATGTGGTTAATGAAAGTAAGCTTAGAGTCAAGTATGATGCCTAAAAATTTGTGTTCTTTGTTCACAGGTATTTGTTGTCCATACATTTCGATAGTTGGATCTGCAACAAGACCTTTCTTCCTGGTGAAAAGAACACAAGAACTTTTGTGGGGGTTTACTTTGAACCCGTTTTCCTCTGCCCACTTAGACACTTTGTTGAGCCCCTGCTGTACCTGTCTCTCGCACACTGCGAGGTTACAGGACTTGAAGCCTATCTGTACGTCGTCCACGTAGATGGAATAAAAGATAGCTGGTGGTAAAGAAGCACGAAGCGTGTTCATTTTAACGATAAAGAGTGTGCAACTGAGCACGCCTCCTTGGGGTACACCAGTTTCCTGCACAAAAGGTCGTGATAAAACATTGCCAACTCGAACACGGAATGTGCGATTCAGCAGATAACTCTCAATCACATTTAACATATTACCACGTATACCAAAGTGGGAGAGGTCTCTCAGTATGCCAAACCGCCATGTGGTGTCGTAGGCCTTTTCTATGTCTAAAAATACAGACAAGAAGAACTGTTTGTGAACAAAAGCTTCGCGTATCTGCGCCTCAATACGTATCAAGTGGTCAGTGGTGGATCGACGCTCGCGAAAACCACACTGGTATGGATCAAGCAGTCTGTTTGATTCTAGGAAATGTAATAGGCGACGGTTTATCATTTTTTCGAAGACTTTGCAGAGACAGCTTGTTAGCGCTATGGGCCGATAACTCGATACAGAGGATGGATCCTTCCCCTGCTTCAGGATAGGGATCACTATGGCCTCTTTCCAGGCAGAGGGGATCTCGCCGGAGGTCCATATAGAGTTATACAGACAGACAAGGGTTTTCTTCGTTTCAGAGGGTAGGTTCTTCAACATTTCATATAATATGCGGTCAGAGCCTGGGGCAGATTGGTTGCAACAGGCGAGTGATGCATGAAGCTCTGCTAAAGAGAAAGGTAAATTATATGGCTCGTTCCCGGTGCTCTTTCGGTCTAGTTTTAGTTTTTCTATTGCTGCTTTGTATTTTGTGAATTCCGGAGAATAGTGCGATGAACTCGACACATGTTCAAAATGTGCACCCAGGTGGTTCGCTTGGTCTTCCAAGCTGTCGCCCTGTGTATTTACCAAAGGGAGTGAATATGTTTGTCGTCCTCTCACCTTGTTAACCCTGTTCCATACTTTGGCCTCATCTGTATACGAGTGTATACCTGATAAAAACTTCTGCCAACTCTCTCTTCTGGCCTGTCGGCGCGTTCTCCTGCCTTGTGACTTTATCTTCTTAAAGTTGATAAGATTCTCCGCAGTAGGTGAATCACGTAGCAACCCCCACGCTTTGTTCTGTTTCCTACGAGCGTTCCTACATTCGTCGTTCCACCATGGGACACGGCGTTTGCATGCCACACCACTTATTTCGGATATGCATTTAGAAGCGGCATCAATTATGAAGGCAGTGAAATACTCTACAGCAGCATCAATTCCTAACGAAGACATGTCAGCCCAGGAGATATTGCTAGTAAGAGTTCGAAATTTCTCCCAATCTGCTGTATCAACCTTCCATCGAGGGGCTTGTGGTGGAGACTTATTTTCTGTGGTTGTTCTCAGTAATATGGGGAAGTGATCGCTCCCGTAAGGATTTTTGGTAACTTCCCATTCAAGTTCAGGAAATAGACACGGGGAAGCTATGCTAAGGTCAATAGAAGAAAAGGTTCCGTTTGCAATACAGTAAAATGTAGGTTCCTTCTTATTCAGGAGGCACGCACCAGACGAGAAAAGAAATTCTTCAACAAGACGACCTCGCGCATCGATACGAGAGTCGCCCCACAGACTGCTGTGCGCATTGAAATCGCCAAGAACAAGATAAGGTTCTGGCAATTCGTCTATAAGGGACTGAAATTCATGTTTGTGTAAGTGGTAATGTGGGGGAATGTAAAGCGAGCAAATGGTGATGAGTTTGTTCAGAAGAACAAGTCGAACTGCCACTGCTTCGAGGGGCGTTTGTAGCTGCAAATGTTGACATGCTATGCTTTTGTGAATTATAATGGCAACACCGCCTGATGATGCGATAGCATCGTCACGGTCTTTACGAAACGTAACATAGTGTCGGAGAAAGTTTGTATGTGTTGATTTTAAGTGCGTTTCCTGTACACACAGCACTTTTGGATTGTGTTGGTAAAGAAGTTCTTGGATATCATCGAGGTTCCTAAGAAGGCCTCTGACGTTCCATTGTATAATTTGTGTATCCATAATGAAATTAAATTGGTGCTGTGTGTACTAAAAACGGAAGTATTGCCTTAGATTACAGAGCCCTTTCCAGGCCCTGTAACGCGGGATTTGTCCTTTCTGAAGCGGTCGAGGGAGCCTCGCCGCTCCTTAGGCGCTTGGTGCGCCGTCGGGATGGGTGTAGTGTCCATTGCCTCTTGAGAGGCGCCGGACACGCGCTCTTGCGAGCGAGAAGTTTCGCGAGAGAGTCTCGCCGCGAAGGACGAGACATTTGTGCCCACCAGCCCGGAGGTCGATGGGGCTGCCTTTGGGCCTGAGCTGCGCCGGGTGTTACCACAGCCAGCAATGGCCGGAGAGGGTGAGGCAGCCTTGACTGCACCCACCGTGGGAGCTGCTGGTGGCCCTGCGGGTTCGCTTCGCGTAGCGCAGGCTGCCACCGAGGGCTGTTGTGGTGCCGGCAACCCTAGGGTAACCGGGCCTGTTTGCTGGTTAGGTGGAGTAGACTTAGCTACTTCCACCCTGGGGGCAGGAGCCACAAGCGACAGCTCGCTGCGCGCGGGCTGGGCTGGTGGCAGTAGCCGCTGCGACGCTGCCCCTTGACGCGCCGCATCAGCGTAAGTGGTCGTGTGGAATGGTGAGCACCTTTTGCGTGCTTCCCTGAACGATATGTTTTCACGGACTTTCAGTGTTAGAATTTCTTTCTCTTTTTTCCAGCTTGGGCAAGACCGGGAGTACGCTGGATGGTCACCATCGCAATTTACGCAGTGAGGTGTAGCCTCGCAATTGTCTGAGGCATGGCCTTGTACTCCACACTTGGCACAGGTGAGTCGACCACGGCAGCTCTGCGAGCCATGGCCGAATCTTTGGCATTGGTAGCATCGTCTAGGATTTGGGATATATGGTCTTACTGCTATTTTTGTGTAGCCTGTTTCGATGCTTTGTGGCAAGACGCTTAATTCAAAGGTAAGTATCAGGTGTTTCGTGGGAATTTCTTTGTTGTCCCGTCTCATAACGATGCGCTGCACATTCATGACGTGTTGCTCCTTCCAACCTTCCAACAACTCGGTTTCAGATAGGTCGATGAGGTCTGCTTCGGATACTACCCCGCGTACTGTGTTCATGGAGCGATGCGGTGAAACAGTAACTGGGACATCACCAAAAGTCACAAGCTTGCCGAGTCTGTTGTGTTGTTCCTTATCACGTAGCTCAAGCAGAAGGTCCCCGCTTGGCATTTTGGTGACTTTATAGCCAGGGCCTAGCGTGTTCGTCAAGGTTTTCGCAACTACAAATGGGGATATGGTTCTTGCTAGTCTTTCCGTTCTCTCACTATGTACTACTTGATATCGGGGGAAGATGTCTTTAGGCCGGGTGAACAAATTGAGAAACTCATCGGTGCGTCCCCTCTTCTGAGGGAGACGATCAAGAAGTCGAGGAAAAGCGGGCGTTCCCATAAAAATTTTGTGTTGTTCGGCAGCAATGGCAGCCACCCACCACGGAGTCCAACAAGGAGACGCTACAGCACTTCACGTGTAAGGCTGCAGGCGCCAGCCGTACATTGCTGCTATAACCTCATATAAAAACCCCAAAACCCAACAAGGTTAACCCAAGCCGCCAATGAAAAATGTGGAAGTAACAGAAGAGAAGAGGTGACAGGACAGTGAGGACAGAAAAATAGAGAAGAAAAAGATCGGAGAGGGGGACAGGAAAAGGCGACCACCGATTTCCCCCGGGTGGGTCAGTCCGGGGGTGCCGTCTATGTGAAGCAGAGGCCAAAGAGGTGTGTTGCCTCAGCCGGGGGGCCTTAAAGGTCCGAACACCCGGCATCGGCTCAGCCCCCAGGATCCCCCTTTCCCCAGACACGGCTAAGCCGCGCACGGCTACACGCGGGAGGGTCCAACCCCCATGTGCTCGGGTACGTGGTGTCGCAACTCACCAAACGCCTGCTCACGCAGACGCCCCTGCGGGCGACCGTGCAACCCGTCTTCCACTGTGTGGGGACATCTCCACTACGCCGGACTTTCATTAATCCTTCGGTGAGGAAGTC